>NC_092710.1:20981645-21281645 GCF_047496885.1 Scyliorhinus torazame
GTGAGAATGTGTGTGAGTGAGTGTGTGTGTGACTGAGAGTGAGCGTGTGTGTGTGAGTGAGAGTGAGTGTGTGTGTGTGACTGAGAGTGAGTGTGTGTGTGTGACTGAGAGTGAGCATGTGTGTGTGTGAGTGAGAGTGAGTGCAAGTGTGTGTGTGTGAGTGTGTGTGTGACTGAGAGTGAGCGTGTGTGTGTGAGTGAGAGTGAGTGTGTGTGTGACTGAGAGTGAGTGTGTGTGTGTGACTGAGAGTGAGCATGTGTGTGTGTGTGAGTGAGAGTGAGTGCAAGTGTGTGTGTGTGAGTGAGAATGAGTGTGTGTGTGACTGAGAGTGAGCGTGTGTGTGTGAGTGAGAGTGAGTGTGACTGAGAGTGAGTGTGTGTGTGTGACTGAGAGTGAATGTGTGTGTGACTGAGAGTGAGTGTGTGTGTGACTGAGAGTGAGTGTGTGTGTGTGTGTGTGAGTGAGAGTGAATGTGTGTGTGACTGAGAGTGAATGTGTGTGTGACTGAGAGTGAGTGTGTGTGTGACTGAGAGTGAGTGTGTGTGTGTGTGTGTGACTGAGAGTGAATGTGTGTGTGACTGAGAGTGAGTGTGTGTGTGTGTGTGTGACTGAGAGTGAATGTGTGTGTGACTGAGAGTGAATGTGTGTGTGACTGAGAGTGAGTGTGTGTGTGACTGAGAGTGAGTGTGTGTGTGTGTGTGTGACTGAGAGTGAATGTGTGTGTGACTGAGAGTGAGTGTGTGTGTGACTGAGAGTGAGCATGTGTGTGTGTGTGTGAGTGAGAGTGAGTGCAAGTGTGTGTGTGTCTGTGAGAATGTGTGTGAGTGACTGAGAGTGAGCGTGTGTGAGAGTGAATGGGAATGATTGTGTGTGTGAGTGAGTGTGTGTGTGAGTGAGAGTGAGTGAGTGTGTGAGTGTGAGTGAGTGTGTGTGAGTGAGAGTGAGTGTGTGAGTGAGAGTGAGTGAGTGTGTGAGTGTGAGTGAGTGTGTGTGATTGAGAGTGAGTGTGTGTGAGTGAGAGTGAGTGCAGGTTTTGTGAGGGCCACGAAGAATCCAGCACGAGTTTTAAGGATACAAAGTAATAACATTTATTTACTATAACGTATATACATAACAGTAGCAGTAACTTCCCTTGCTACATACTCCTTCCTGCTGGTTCCTGAACTGGCCAGCTTTATTTATAGTAGGAGTTTACTAGTGGTTTCTCCGCCCCCCTCATTGGGGAAGCTCATACTCCCACAGGATTGTGGGATAGTCATTAGTCCCCAGCCAATGGTAAGCAGGCAGGTTATAACATCCCTCCCCCCCATAGTCCATGGAATCCACCGTAGGCCCTGGCGAAGGAGGGCGTCGGACTCGTTTTGCCGCAGGCCAGACACCATTTGCACGCGGCGCTGGATCAGGCGGCGTGTAACGAAACGGAGACCGGCGCTTCCGTGATGAACGGCGCAACGGTTGTACATCCACGGCCCGTGGACCCGAGGATTCCCCCTCTGATGCGTCCTGTGTCTCCATCTCGGAGTCAGAGTCTGCTGCCTCCGTCATGTCAGCGTCTCTATCTCCATTCGGTTCCGTAACGACCTGCGCAGGCTTCGAGTGAGGCACCAGTGGAAGATTGTGAGGACTACCTTCCCTTGTCTCTGGTCTTTGCGGCTGTAGAAATGAGCTCCGGGGGCGGGGAACCTTTGGAAGAAATGGTCTTCTGGACCGAACGTGGTCTACATGTTTTCGCTGGAGACGACCCTGGGCTTGCACCTGGTAAGATATAGGGCCCGTTTGGCGAAAGATTACACCAGGAACCCACTGGGCACCACCAGCAAAATTCTGAACGAACACTGGGTCACCGGGCGCAAACTGCCGAATCGGCCAATGCCGAGACAATCCCGGTCCCTGCCGTTCTTGTGTGCGGCGTACTTTTGCGGCAATGTCCGGGAAAACCGTGCTAAGGCGGGTGCGACGTCTCCGGCCCATTAGGAGTTCTGCGGGAGCTACCCCAGTCACCGCATGGGGGGTGGTCCTGTACGTAAACAAAAAGCGAGCCAGTCTCGTGTCCATTGACCCGGAAGACTGCTTCTTTAGGCCTCATTTGAATGTCTGCACTGCGCGCTCTGCCAGCCCATTTGAAGCCGGGTGGTAAGGGGCAGTGCGGATATGGTGGATGCCGTTCATCTTTGTGAACCTAGCAAACTCCTCACTCGTGAATGGAGTGCCATTATCCGTGACCAGCACCTCGGGGAGGCCATGCGTACTAAATGATAAACGCATCTTTTCAATTGTTGCGCAGGACGTTGTCCCCTGCATCTTATGCACCTCTAGCCATTTGGACTGGGCGTCAATTAGTAGAAGGAACATGGATCCTTGAAAAGGGCCGGCGAAATCTGCATGTAAGCGTGCCCAAGGCCGCCCTGGCCATTCCCAGTGATGTAGGGACGCGGTCGGCGGAAGCTTCTGATGCTCCTGGCAAATGGAGCAGTTTTGGGCCACCTTCTCAATGTCGGTGTCGAGGCCTGGCCACCAGACATAACTCCGGGCCAACATTTTCATTTTGGTCACGCCTGCTAATCCATTGTGCTTTGCACGCGTGGGTTCGAATCCCATCCTCGTCGCCAGTTTTGTAAGGGCCACGAAGAATCCAGCATGAGTTTTAAGGATACAAAGTAATAACATTTATTTACTATAACATATATACATAACAGCAGCAGTAACTTCCCTTGCTACACACTCCTTCCTGCTGGTTCCTGAACTGGCCAGCTTTATTTATACCAGGAATTTACTAGTAGTTTCTCCGCCCCCCTCATTGGGGAAGCTCATACTCCCACAGGATTGTGGGATAGTCATTAGTCCCCAGCCAATGGTAAGTAGGCAGGTTATAACAGCAAGTATGTGTGTGAGTGAGTGTGTGTGTGAGTGAGAGCGAGTGAGTGTGAGAGTGAGTGTGTGAGTGAGAGTGAATGTGTGTGTGTGAGTGAGAGAGTGAACGTGTGTGTGTGAGTGAGTGTGTGTGAGTGAGAGAGTGAGTGTGTGTGAGTGAGAGTGAGTGCAAGTGTGTGTGTGAGTGAGTGTGTGTGTGACTGAGAGTGAGCGAGTGTGTGTGAGTTGAGAAAGAGAGTGTGTGAGTGGGTGTGTGTATGTGACTGAGAGTTTGTGTGTGTGAGTGTGTGTATGAGAGTGAGTGCAAGTGTGTGCGAGTGTGTGCGCGAGTGAGTGTGTGTCTGTGGGAGAGTAAATGTGTGTGTGTGTGACTGAGAGTGAGAGTGTGTGTGAGTGAGAGTGTGTGTGAGTGTGAGTTGAATGAGAGAGAGTGTGTTTGAGTGAGTGTGTGTGTGAGTTGAGTGAGAGAGAATGGGTGTGAGTGACAGTGAGTGCGAGTTGAGAGAGAGAGTGTTTGAGTGAGTGTCTGTGAGTGAGTGTGAGCTGAGTGAGAGAGAGTGTGAGTGAGTGAGTGAGTGTGAGTGTGAGTCGAGTGAGAGAGAGTGTGTGAGTGTTTAAACTCGGGCCATGGACAACTCGTGTCAGAGTTCGCCACACCTTGATGGAGGCCCAGTCACAATACACTGGCGACAACATCAGATGTAAACAGATCTAATGGTTTCTCACGACAACTGTAACTGAAACAAGATCAGCAACTCGACGATTACGAGGCCGGGAGGGTGAAAGCGTGGAATCCTTGACTTTTTCAGCCCTGCCGTTGTCTGCGGAGCTGTGGGGATGTTGGACGTGTGGTAACGTATTGGGCCTAGCTTTGAGCCCGATTAAAATTGGAAATCCTGCATTAAAGAATTGGACACTTTAAATGAAACTGCAGGTCCCCTCCAGAAAATGTCTGGCAAAAGCATAGAAAATGGGAGCAGAATGCCATGCCTCGGTAGCAGCATCCATGCGTTATAGAAATGGTGGAACAATCGAGGCTTTATTGAGCAAAGATGTTGTGCCTCCTGTAGCTGGAACCAGAATGGCTGCAGAAGCGGAGAGCACACACTGTTATACTCCGCCTGCCAAGGGCACAACGCTGCCCACTCGCTCCGGCCGCCCTGAGGAGGTTGCACAGTTTCTCGCGGCACTGCTGGCCGGCTCTGGTGGTGTGGCCCCACGGCGCTCGCGACCCCTGCCACCTGCACCCACGCCCGGCATACGGCAGCGGGAGCCAACCTCCTTCCCACTTCGGGGTGCAGGGCAGCCCGCCTCTGGACCATGGCGCCTGGCAATGTTTCCAGTTGGTCCCGACCCTCTTGCTACCATCTTGTTGGCTGGGATGAGAGTGTGTGGGGAGTAGACTATTTACACGCGGCTGCAGCTTGTCAGCCTCCCGAGTGTCAATCCCGACTCCGGCGAGTCAGACACCATTTTCCATTGGAATCCGTTGTGTTCCACATTGCATTAACGGTTAATGAATTGCTCTGGGAACTGTCACGTGGGGGTACCTTTAAGAAATGGATGTTTAAGCAATGTACCTTTAAGGAATGGAGCTGATCATATTACTGAAGTGATGTCACAGGGGGGGCGGAGCTGAGCTCACTTCTGCTTCTGGTTTCAGTTTGAGAGAGCAGCTTGGGTGTGTCTGTGTGTTTCCAGAGAGCTGCAGGAAGAAAAGCAAGGTGCTGGAGCTGAAGTCAGCCAAGCTGATATATCTCCGTCATCCAACAGAAAATATATATATTCTGTGACCTGGGGTGTTACTGTTTTCAAGGTTTGAAGCCTTTTGGATGTTTGAAGGAACATTTTGAGGGATTGTTTAGTGTGTTATTTTTCGGGTTATCTTTGAAGTAAGGGGTGTTAAGGGATCCAATGTTTATTTAAAAGGTTAAGTTGAGTTCATAGAATAAACATTTGTTACGTGTTAAAAACCACTGGCGAAATTCTCTGGAAACGGCGCGATGTCCGCCGACTGGGACCCAAAACGGCGCAAATCAGTCGGGCATTGCGTCGCCCCAAAGGTGCGGAATGCTCCGCATCTCTGGGGGCCGAGCCCCAACCTTAAGGGGCTAGGCCGGCGCCGGACGAATTTCCGCCCCGCCAGTTGGCGGAAAAGGCCTTTGGTGCCCCGCCAGCTGGCGCGGAAATGACATCTCCGGGCGGCGCATGCGCGGGAGTGTCAACGGCCGCTGACGGCATTCCCGCGCATGCGCGGTGGAGGGGGTCTCTTCCGCCTCTGCCATGGTGGAGACCGTGGCGAAGGCGGAAGGAAAAGAGTGCCCCCACAGCACAGGCCCGCCCGCGGATCGGTGGGCCCCGATCGCGGGCCAGGCCACCGTGGGGGCACCCCCCGGGGCTAGATCGCCCCGCGCCCCCCCAGGACCCCGGAGCCTGCCCACGCCGCCTTGTCCCGCCGGTAAGGTAGGTGGTTTAATCTACGCCGGCGGGACAGGCACTTTAGCAGCGGGACTTCGGCCCATCGCGGGCCGGAGAATCGCCGGCGGGGGGCCGCCAACCGGGACGGCCCAATTCCCGCCCCCGCCGAATATCCGGTGCCGGAGAATTCGGCAACCGGCGGGGGCGGGATTCACGCCAGCCCCCGGCGATTCTCCGACCCGGCGGGGGGGGGGGGGTAGGAGAATCCCGCCCCACGTGTCCATAATTATAATCCCACACCTGGGGAACAAGCCGGGTGCTTCAAAAGCCACAAATCCATTCAAGGGGGGGGGGGTTGGTTGTACTCCATGATACATTTTGGGGTTCTGAATACACCTCGCCCATAACAGAACAACACCAACTTTTCTGTCGTAGAACACCACCGGTTCAGTCACGGCGTCAACGCTTAGTCTCTGAGATGGAGAATCGCGCTGAGAATGTTTTGGCCTCGACTACTTCCTGTGGTAATGAATTCCACAGGCTCGCCACTTTCTAGGTGAAGATATGTCATCTCATCTCCATCCTAAATAGTCTACCCCGTATCCTCAGACTGTGATGCCTGGTCCGGACAGACCTCCCATTGGGGGCAGCATTTCCTGCATCTACCCTGTCCCGTCCTGTTAGAATTTTACACGTCTCCATGAGATACCCCCTCATTCTTCTGAACTCCAGCCGATACAATCCTAACCAACTCAATCTCTCATAGAATCATAGAATTTACAGTGCCGAAGGAGGCCACTCGGCCCATCGAGTCTGCACCGGCCCTCAGAGAGAGCACCCTACCCAAGCCCACACAATCACTCTATCCCCGTAACCCAGTAACCCCACCCAGCCTTTTTGGACGCTAACGGCAATTTAGCGTGGCCAATCCACCTAACCTGCACGTCTTTGGACTGTGGGAGGAAACCGGAGCACCCGGAGGAAACCCCCGCACACACGGGGAGGACGTGCAGACTCCGCGCAGACAGTGACCCGAGCCGGGAATCGAACCTGGGTCCCTGGAGCTGTGAAGCAACTGTGCTAACTATGCTACCCTGCTGCCCTATGTTAGTCGTGCTATCCCAGGAATCAGTCGGGTAATCCTTCGCTGCTCTCCCTCCAGAGCAAGAACATCCTTCCTCAGATAAGGAGATCAAATCTGTGCACAATACTCCAGGTGTGGTCACACCAAGGCCCTGTATAATTGCAGCAACACATCCCTGTTCCTGTACTCAAATCCTCTCGCTGTGAAGGCCAGCATACCATTTGCCTTTCTGACTGCTGCACCTGCATGTTTACCTTCAGTGACTGGCGTACGAGGACACCCCAGGAAACTGAGGAAATTCGGCATGTCCACATTAACCCTCACCAACTTTTACAGATGCACCATAGAGAGCATCCTATCGGGCTGCATCACAGCCTGGTATGGCAACTGCTCGGCCCAGGACCGCAAGAAACTTCAGAGAGTCGTGAACACCGCCCAGTCCATCACACGAACCTGCCTCCCATCCACTGACTCCATCTACACCTCCCGCTGCCTGGGGAAAGCGAGCAGCATAATCAAAGACCCCTCCCACCCGGCTTACTCACTCTTCCAACTTCTTCCATCGGGCAGGAGATACAGAAGTCTGAGAACACGCACGGACAGACTCAAAAACAGCTTCTTCCCCAGTGTCACCAGACTCCTAAATGACCCTCTTATGGACTGACCTCATTAACACTACGCCACTTGGTGGAAAAAAGGTTAATTTATGTCAATTAGTTTGGTGAAGGGACTGAAAGTATGGCTGCGAAATTTGTTGTTGACACAAAATATGTCCGGAAAATAAATTGCGAGAAGGACGTAACAAGGTTACAAAAGGAGGTAGTTAGGCCGGGTGGTACACTACCTCCAATCCCATGCGCTTTAATTTTACACACTAGTCTCTTAAGAGGTACTTTGTCCAAAGCCTTCTGAAAGTCCAAATATACCACATCGACTGGGCCTCCCTTATCAATTCTACTTGTTACAACATTGAAGAATTCCAGAGGGCAGCAGGGAAAGGTCAAACAGGCGAGGTCCAGGATTGCGTGGAGCTGCAGCAGAGCAAATTTCGATCTATTCCTCGGAGTACAAGTTACCTTCGGAAGGCTTTGTATTCTTTGATGTGTTGGGTGTTCCGGATCACATACAGGTCACCAACACTTGAAGTAGTGCAACACTATTTTATTAAAAGGTTAACTATTCAAACATACTTGAACTGTGGGTAAATATGATACCAGCTTTAACTAAAGACCTTTGCCTTGTCCTAACCAGTCGATGCACTCAGCACATGGTGAATGTCTGTGTTGCAGGCTGTGAGCTCTGTCCTCCTAGCTAGCTGCTACTCGAATGAGCGGGAACTCTGCTGCCCCCTGTCTTTATATCCGTGTGTATATCTGTACCCAGCCAATTGCTAACAGAGGGCAGGTATTCAGCATTCCTGCCATGTCAGTTCAGGGGGAACTGTTGGCCCACAGGATAATGGAGAGTGGGAGAGGAAGGGAGACCATGGGGTTGTGTGGGGAGCTCTGGTACAGCTTCACATCCAAAAGTCGGACCGGTGCTGGGGCCGGGTTAGGGGGAGGGGGCGAGGGAGGGGGCGGGGGGGGGGGGGGGGCTAGGTGCGGCACAATTCCCACAAAAGTGGTTAGCGCTGCTTCCTCACAGCGCCAGGGATCCGGGTTCGAGTCCCGGCCTCGGACGACTGTGTGCGGAGTCTGCGCGCCCTCCCCGTGTGTGCGTGGGTTTCCTCCGGGCGCTCCGGTTTCCGTGCCGGCTGGGCGGATCGGGCCAGGCTAAACCTTCCCTCAGCTGCTCAAAGACGTGCAGGTTAGTTGGAGGTGACGGGGGAAAGGATGGGGGGGGGGGGGGGGCGGGGGGAGCAGGCCGAGCTCGAGGTCTCATTCAGAGGGCCGCCGCAGGGTCGATGTGCCCCTCCTTTCTGCACTGTCGGGCTCCTATGGAACCAGCTGACCTGAGAATGCTCTCAGACGGTTCATTAACAGGGCAAGATTCCACAGCGTGTCGAGAGCATGGAAAACGTGGAGGGCACCCAAAATGTCAATTGAAACATTCCCAGTCAGTGAGAATACAATTGCGTAATGGAATTGTACAAGCCAAGTGCTCATTACCAGAACCATTTATTAGATCCTAATCCATTTGTAATTCAAACCCGAAATCTAACCCCAAACCCAATTCCTCCTATTGACGCTAATCGTAGTGTCCTCAGCCTCTTCGGCTGCTTTCACCAATGACCGTCCCTCCATCGTAAAGCCAGAAGTGGGGATGTTCGCGGATGTTCAGCCACCGAGGCAGTTTGCGTCCAAACACAGCAAGACCTGGATGCCCAAGCATAGCTACGAACATCCGACCTTGGATCAGGAGGAGGCCATTCTGCCCCTCCGGCCTGTTGTCCCCCCCCCACTCAATAAGATCGCGACCGACCTGACTGTGACCTCGGCCCCACCTTCCTGCCGACCCCGCGATGACCTCCCCCCCCCCCCCCCCCCCGCCCCGCCAATCAGGAATCCATCTCGCTCGGCCTTCCCGACATTCCGAGGTTCCCGCCCCCGCTGCCTTTCGAGGAAGAGAATCCCAGAGACTCGGCCCCCATCTGAGGGGAAAGAATTCTCCTCAACTCCGTCTGAAATGGGCCGCCCCCTTATATTTAAAGTGACCCCCCCCCCCCCCCCTCCTCGTTCTAGACTCTCCCACACGAGGAAACGCCCTCTCCACATCCCTCCCGTCGATAACCCCTCAGGATATTCAAGGTTTCGATCGATTCGCCTCTCACTCTTCTCAACTCCAGCGGACACAAACCTGACCTCTCCGACCTTTCCTCGTGGGACGAGCCGCCCATTCCTGGTTTCAGTCGAGTAAACTTTCTCTGAAAGGCTACCGCTGCATTGGCATCTTTTCTGAAATAAAGAGGCAATTCAGCAGCCTCGTCGTGCCTGACTTGGTGTCAGGACGAGGTCATTGAATATTACGAGGCCTTCATCGGGAATCACGGCACTCGAAACATCTTTGGGTGAGAACCAGGCGAGCAAATTTAAATAACCCATTCGGCTGACTAAAATATTGGCTCGTCCAATTCACCCGGGGTTTACCGGCCTGTCCAGCGATCGCTCAATCAGGTGCCTCTTTGGTGCTGGTTCACAATGACTTGTCGCAGTCGTGATGGCACCCGGGCGATGGTCTCGCTGGGGAGTTTAGGCCCACGGATGGTCGGGGGAACAGGGCACGTCCCCGGCACTTGGGCACCTTGCCACTTCCGGTCCGATGTCTCAGAACTGCCACACAGGCCACACCTGCGGTGCCACCTGAGCACTTACACGGTGCCCAGGTGGCACTGCCACGGTGCCAGGCTGGCAGTGCCAAGGTGCCCGTGTGCCAGGCTGCCTTCAGCTCAGTTCGCCAGTGCAGGAAATGACTTCAAGAGTGGCTTCGGGGGAGGGGGTGAGGGGGGGGAAGCCAAAAAAAGAACCAACAGAGCGCCATTGAATGCAGGGGTCTTTCTCGACATTGCGGGCGCCAAGAAACACCCCGCCCAGCCTGCTGAACTGCGCCCAACACTTCCGTCGTGCCCCTCACCAGTGCCCTGCAAAACTGAAGCATAACCTCCCTACTTTTGTATTCGATTCCCCCTCACAATAATTGATAACATTCGCTTTCCCAATTACTTCCTGTCCTTGTCTTTTGTGATTCGTGCACTGCGCCACCCAGGTCCCTCTGTACCTCCCGGCTCTGCAATCTCTCACCATTCAGATCATCGATGGGCCGAATGGCCTCCTTCTGCACTGTAAATTCTGTGATAAAATCTATCAGCTCCTCTTTTTATTCCTCCTGCCAAAATGGACAATTTCCCACTTGCCAGATCATTGCCCACTCACCCGGCCTAACTACCTCCTTTTGTAACCTGGCTACGTCCTTCTTGAAAGTTATTTTCCGGACATATTTTGTGTCAGCAAACAAATTTCGCGGCCATACTTTCAGTCCCTTCACCAAACTAATTGACATAAATTGTAAAAAAGTTGAGGCCCCTAAACTTTGCCCTGTGACACACCACTGGTCACACGCTGCCAACCAGAAAATTACCCATTTATGCCTACTCTCTGTTTGCTGTGAGCTAACCAATCTTCAATCCATGCCAATATGTTACCCCCCCCCCCCCACGCCATGAGCTTGCATTTTACGCAATAACCTTCGGTGAGGCACCTTATCAAATGTCTTCTAGAAATCTAAGTATAGTACATCCACCGGTTCCCCTTTATCCACAGCACATGTGACTCCTCAAACATGATTTCCTTCCCACAAAACCTTGTTGACTGTCTGATTACCGTGGATTTTTCCAAGTGCCCCCCCGCTGTAACATCTTTAACAATGGTTTCCAACATTTTCCCGATGACAGATTTGGGGCTAACAGGCCCAGGTGCCTGCTTTCTCCCTCCCTCTCCTTTGGAATAAAGGGGTTACATTTGCTATCTTCCAATCTAATGGGAAATTTCCCGAAGCTGGGGAATTTTGGAAAAGTGAAACCGACGCATCAAGTGTCTCTCATTAGTTACTTCTTTTCAAGACCCGAGGGTGAAGTCCATCCGGACCTGGCAATATGTCAGCCCGCAGACCCAACAATTTGCTCAATACCACTTCGCTGGTGATTGTGATGTTGCCGAGTTCCTTCATCCCTTCCATGTCCTGATTCACAGCGATTTCTGGCGTGTTATTCCTGCCCTCTCTGGTTAATTAATCCCTACTTTCCGTCACCAATTCCCCAGACACAGTTTCTACCTGACCAATGCTCACTTTGTTAACTCCTTTTAAAGAAAAATATCTATCGAACTCCAGCTTTCACTAATTATTTTCCTCCTTATTAATCTTTTAGTCATTCTTTGCTGCTGTTTGTGCTCTATCCAGTCTTTTGACCGACCATTCATTGAACCTTTTTAGTTCACCACGGATGGTGGATCCTCCATTTGCAATCTTTCTTCGTCGTTAGAATGGACAATAGCCAGGATTGGGCTGACAAGTGGCAAGTTACATTCGTGGCATACAAGAGCCAGGCAATGACTCTCTCCGACAAGAGAGGATCTAACCATCGCCCCTTGGCATTCAATAGCATTACCATCGCTGAATCCCCCACAATCAACATCCTGGGGGGTTACCATTGATCAGAAACTGAACTGGGCCCAGCCACATTAATACTGTGGCTACCAGAGCAGGTCAGAGGCTGGGAATCCTGCGGAGGGTAACTCACCTCCTGACCCTTCCCCAAAGCCTGTCCACCATCGACAAGGCACAAGTCAGGAGTGTGAGGGAATACGCTCCACTTGCCTGGGTGAGTGCAGCTCCAACAACACTCGAGAAGCTCGACACCATCCAGGTCAAAGCAGCCCCGCTTGATTGCTCCCCCTTCCACAAACATTCACTCCCTCCACCGCCGATGCAGTGTCAGCCGTGTGTCCCATCTACAAGATGCACCGCAGCAACTCACCAAGGTTCCTCAGGCAGCACCTTCCAAACCCACGCCCACTACCGTCTAGAAGGACAAGAGCAGCAGATACCCGGGAAGCCCACTGCCTGGAGGTTCCCCTCCGAGTCACTCGCCGCCCCCCCTGACTATTCTGTCAAAATCCTAGAAACGCCCCTCCCTCCTAATAGTGTACCGACACTTCAGGAACTGCAGACGTTCAAGGAGGCAGCTCATCACGTTCCCAAGGGGCAAACATAGGGAATAAATACTGGTCATTCCAAGACGGTCACATCTCGCCAATAAATAAGTGAGAAGGAAACTTGTTTGCCCAACAAAAACAGCCACAAGTGAAATGAATCCGGAGGAAACTGTGGGTTTTTAAGTCGATGTTGGTGAGGGGTGTATGAGAAGTCAGTCTGGTATGTACAGGCCCGGCTCCCGGAGCTGGGGTCAGAGTCTAGTTCATACAAGAGAGAGATGGAGAGAAATACTAAGAATGTTTACACAGACAGCAACAGCAAGAGAGAGAGAGAGAGGGTACCGGGTCAGAGAGAGAGACAGATAGAGGGAGGGGGAAAGGATACTACTAATAATAACCTTTTATTGTCACAAGTATGAAGTTACTGTGAAAAGCACGTAGGAGGGTTAAAGAGAGTGTACCGAGCCAGAGAGAGAGGGAGAGTGAGAGTGAGAGGAGGGAGAGAGGGAGAGGGCGAAAGAAAGAGAGAGGGGGTACCTGGCCAGAGATAGACAGATAGAAGGAGGGGGAGGGGGAGGGAGAGGGAGAGTGAAAGTGGAAGAGAGAGAGAGAGAGAGAAAGGGTGCCGGGCCAGAGAGGGAGAGGAGAGTGAGCGAATGGGAGTGGGAGAGAGGGGGGACAGTGGGAGTGGAAGAGAGAGGGAGAGGGTACCGGGCTAGAGAGAGAGGGAGAGTGAGAGCGGGGGGGGGGGGGGGGAGAAAGAGAGAGAGAGGGGGTACCGGGCCAGAGAGAGACAGATAGAAGGAGAGGGAGGGGGAGGGAGAGGGAGAGTGAAAGTGGAAGAGAGAGAGAGAGAGAGAAAGGGTATCGGGCCAGGGAGAGACAGATAAGAGAGGGAGGGGGAGGGAGAGAGAAAGTGGAAGAGAGAGAGAGGGTACCGGGCCAGAGAGAGAGAGAGAGAGAGGGAGGGAGAGAGAGAGAGAGGGTACTGGGCCAGAGAGAGAGAGAGAGAAAGAGAGTACCAGGCCAGAGTGAGAGGGAAAGGGAGAGTTAGAGAGGGAGAGTGAGAGAGAGCGAGAGAGAGAAAGAGTATACCAAGCCAGAGTGAGAGAGAGAAAGAAAGAGAGTGTACCGAGCCAGAAAGAAGGACAGTAAGAGAGAGGGAGAGAGAGAGAGAGAGAGAGAGGGGGAGGGGAAGAAAGGGTGTTGGGCCAGAGAGAGAGGGAGAGAGCGTACCAGGCCAGTGTCAGAGATGGAACCACTAGAAATGACAGGGAGACAGGAGAGGGAAAGAATTATATATAAGGTAGACAGACAGACATGGAACGAGGAGAGAGTCAGCAGAAAAGCAAGACAAAGCCATAGAGCAGGAGAAAGAGAAGGGTCAAAAAAAGGCCTAGTTGGACGGAGGGAAGGAGAGAGAAAGGAACAAAAGAGAAATGCTTAGATGGTGGACAGTGAAAATACAGAGACCCAGGGTGAACCTTTCTGGCTCTGTTACTGTGGTGGGCTGGGGAGAGGGGAGGGTGGGGGTGGTGGTGTAAAATGCAGATGTGGCATTATAGGTATTACGGTACCTGATAGGCTAAAGTGCCATTGGTAGAACCTGTATGCTTGCTATTGGCTAGAGAGTATAATAGCTCCGCCCTGCTCGGCGGGGTATAAGAGCCCGTGCCGCCCCAGCAGCCTTCATTCTGTACCTGAGCTGCTGGGGGAAACATCTGGTTTATTAAAGCCTTCAGTTGGACTGCAACCTCGCTTTCGTGGTCATTTATCGTGCATCAATTTAATAAGCTAGTTTTTTAAGAAGAAAGGATGGAGCTCCGAATCAAGCCGGAGTGTCTGCAACTCAGCCCCCACGCGGCGAACTCAGCGGCAATCTTCACGCACTGGCTGGCGTGTTTTAAAGGGTATCTCGGGACGGCCGAAAACACACCCTCGGGAGAGCAGAAAATGCAAGTCCTGCACTCAAGGGTGAGCGTGGAGATTTACACCCTCATCGAGGAAACGGAAGACTTCGATGCAGCAATAGAGCTGCTAAAAGGACTCTATATTCGCCCGGTAAACCAGGTCTACGCCCGGCACCTGCTTGCAACAAGGCGACAAACCCCTGGGGGATCGCTGGAGGAATTCTACCGTGCACTCCTGGTGTTGGGCAGAAGCTGCGGCTGCCCGCATGTTTCGGCGAGCGAGCACACGGAACTCTTAGTCCGGGATGCTTTCGTGGCAGGTATGCTATCGACACAAATCCGCCAGCGCCTGTTAGAAAAGGACACCCTGGGTCTCAGGGAGGCACGGGCCCTTGCAGGCTCCCTGGACGTGGCCCCCAGGAACGCCCGCGCTTACGTTCCCAACCGCGTGGCAGCCCCCTGGGCAGCGTGGAACCCCTCCGCAGCCGACCCCGAGACTTCCCCCATCCCCCCACAGGCCTGCGCTGCAAGGGGGCCTGGCAACCCCGAGGGGCCCCGCTGCTACTTTTGCGGGCAGGCCAAGCACCCCCCGCCAGCGCTGCCCGGCCCGCGCATCCACCTGCAAGGGATGCGGTAAAAAGGACCATTTCGTGGGAGTATGCCAGGCCCGTGTGGTTGCCGCGGGCTCCGGCGGCGAATGCGGACCTCAACCACAAACTTCTCTACGCGCCCCGTGCGGCTAGCGGTCGCCGCCACCTCCATATCCCAGGGCCACGTGCGGCCCCCGGGCGCCGCCATCTTGTTCCGCGGACGCCACGTTGGAGGGATGGGCGCCGCCATTTTGTGTACCCCCAGCCATGTGCGACCAATGGGAGCTGCCATCTTGGATGAACCCCCAGGACCCCAGCTCGGCTGACCACGCAGTGCCGGAAGAGAACTCTCAACTGCTGCGATTAGCCTCGGTGACTCTGGATCAGTCCCGGCCTCGAACATTCTCAACTGCTACGATGACTGTATTCATCAACGGGCACGAGACGTCCTGCCTAATCGACTCTGGGAGCACGGAGAGCTTCATACACCCCAACACGGTAAGGCGCTGTTCTCTCCTCATCCACCCCGTTAATCAAAAAATCTCCCTGGCCTCCGGTTCCCACTCAGTGGAGATAAAGGGGTTTTGTGTAGCAAACCTCACGGTCCAGGGAAGGGAGTTTAAAAATTACCGGCTCGACGTCCTTCCCCACCTCTGCGTGGCTACACTCCTGGGGTTAGACTTCCAGTGTAACCTTCAAAGTCTGACCTACCAATTCGGCGGCCCTATACCCCCCCTCACTGTCTGCGGCCTCGCGACCCTTAAGGTCGATCCGCCTTCCCTGTTTGCGAACCTCACCCCGGATTGCAAACCCGTCGCCACCAGGAGCAGACGGTACAATGCCCAGGACCGGATCTTTATTAGGTCAGAGGTCCAAAGGCTACTGAGGGAAGGGGTCATTGAAGCCAGTAACAGCCCCTGGAGGGCTCAAGTAGTGGTGGTAAAGACCGGGGAGAAGCATAGGATGGTCATCGACTACAGTCAGACCATCAACAGGTTTACGCAGCTGGACGCGTACCCTCTCCCCCGCATATCCGACCTGGTAAACAGAATCGCGCATTATAAGGTCTTCTCCACGGTGGATCTCAAGTCCACCTACCATCAGCTCCCCATCCGCACTAGTGACCGCAAATACACTGCCTTCAAGGCAGACGGGCAGCTCTGTCACTTCTTAAGGGTTCCCTTTGGTGTCACCAACGGGGTCTCGGTCTTCCAGCGCGAGATGGACCGAATGGTTGACCGGTACGGTTTACGGGCAACGTTCCCGTAGCTCGATAATGTCACCATCTGCGGCCACGACCAGCAGGACCTCGACACCAACCTCCGAAAATTCCTCCAGGAATCAAAGATCCTTAACCTTACGTATAACAAGGATAAATGCGTGTTTAGCACCGACCGCCTCGCCATCCTCGGCTACGTAGTGCGAAATGGAGTTATAGGCCCCGACCCTGAACGCATGCGCCCCCTTATGGAGTTCCCCCTCCCTCACTGCTCCAAGGCCCTGAAGCGCTGCCTAGGGTTTTTCAGTTACTACGCCCAGTGGGTCCCCAACTATGCAGACAAGGCCCGTCCCCTGATCCAATCCACAGTTTTTCCCCTGTCGATAGAGGCCCTCCAGGCCTTCAGCCGCATCAAAGCAGACATCGCAAAGGCCACGATGCGCGCCATCGACGAGTCCCCCCCTTCCAGGTCGAGAGCGATGCGTCCGACGTAGGTCTGGCGGACACCCTCAACCAAGCGGGCAGACCCGTGGCCTTCTTCTCTCGTACCCTCCATGCTTCCGAAATCCGCCACTCCTCGGTCGAAAAGGAGGCCCAGGCCATAGTGGAAGCTGTGCGACATTGGAGGCATTACCTGGCCGGCAGGAGATTCACTCTCCTCACTGACCAACGGCCGGTTGCTTTCATGTTTGATAATGCACAGCGGGGCAAGATAAAAGACAAGATCTTGCGGTGGAGGATCGAACTCTCCACCTACAACTACGAGATCTTGTATCGTCCCGGGAAGCTAAACGAGCTTTCCGATGCCCTGTCCCGCGGCACATGTGCCACCGCACAAGTGGACCGCCTCCGAGCCCTCCACGAGGACCTCTGCCACCCGGGGGTCACTCGCTTTTTCCATTTTGTCAAGACCCGCAACCTGCCCTACTCCATCGAGGAGGTCAGGACCGTCACCAGGGACTGCCAAATCTGGGCGGAGTGCAAACCGCACTTCTACCGGCCAGAGAGGGAGCACCTGATAAAGGCTTCCCGTCCCTTTGAACGCCTCAGTATGGACTTGAAAGGCCCCCTCCCCTCCACCGACCGCAACACGTGCTTCCTGAACGTGATTGACGAGTACTCCCGGTTCTTGTTTGCCATCCCTGCCCAGACATGACCGCAACCACCGTCATCAAGGCCCTCCAGGGTATCTTTACACTGTTCGGTTTCCCCGCGTACATACACAGTCATAGGGAGTCCTCCTTTATGAGCGACGAACTGCGTCAATTCCTGCTCAGCAAGGGCATCGCCTCGAGCAGGACGACCAGTTACAACCCCCGGGGTAACGGACAGGTAGAAAGGGAGAATGGAACGGTCTGGAAGACTGTCCTACTGGCCTTATGGTCCAGGAATCTCCCAGTCTCCCGCTGGCAGGAAGTCCACCCGGATGCCCTCCACTCTATCCGGTCACTGCTTTGTACGACCACCAATCAGACACCTCACGAACATCTCCTCGTCTTCCCCAGGAAGTCCTCCTCTGGGACCTCGCTCCCAACCTGGCTGGAAGCTCCCGGACCCATCCTGCTCCGAAAACACGTGCGGGCGCACAAGTCGGACCCGTTGGTTGAGAGGGTCCATCTTCTCCACGCTAACCCCCAGTACGCCTACGTGGCGTACCCCGACGGCCGACAAGATACGGTCTCCCTACGGGACCTGGCGCCCGCCGGTACCCCACGCACATCCCAGCCACCAGCCCACCCTCCCTCCCACCGCAGCACCTTACAGGTGGATCGGTCCTTCCGCCGCCCCCGTCTCGGCCCCCCCACCCACCGACGTCCCCCTGCAGACGCTCCCTTCCCAGGTCAGCCGTTTTCCCCACCAGCGCCATCTAGGGGTGCCGAAGCTGCCATGGAGATCGAAGCCACGCTCCCGGAGTCACCGACGCCCGAGCCTCCACTGGAGTCACCACCAGAGCTTTGACGATCACAGAGGACGACCAGGGCCCCCGATCGACTGATTGCCTCATTTTAACTGTAATCTGTAAATATAAACCATCAAATGTACATAGCTATCAGACTTGTAAATAGTTACTAAACACTGTACGGAGGTATTACGGTACCTCCATAACTAATTATACCATGTTATGTTTTGTAGTTTCAGGCCGCCACCCCCACCGGACTTTTTTTTAACAGGGGGTGAATGTGGTATTATAGGTATTGCGGTACCTGATAGGCTAAAGCACCATTGGTAGAAACTGTATGCTTTCTATTGGTCAGAATGTATGATAGCTCCGCCCTGCTCGGCGGGGTATAAGAGCCCGTGCCACCCCAGCAGCCTTCATTCTGTACCTGAGCTGCTGGGGGAAACATCTAGCTTATTAAAGCCCTCAGTTGGACTACAACCTCGCTTCAGTGGTCCTTGATCGTGCATCGGCAGGGAACCCTTCAAATGTCCTGTACAGCAGGTGGTCACGTGGACACTGGGGTGGCGCAGGTAACCAAAAGTGGTCACGTGTCGGGAACAGGAAAATTGTCCGTGAGCCGACACACAGCGGGGATGCGATTCTCCGGCACAATTCCCAAGTGTCGCGGTGGGTGGGAATTGCCGCAATTGCGCTCAGCCAAGCGAAACCGGCAATGCAACTCCACGTTAATTGGCCCACGAAAGAAGGCCTCGCAGGCTTCCCGCCGCAGGTGACGCCTCGCCAGCCGATTTGCCGAGGCCCCACTCGCGGGGCCTGCCACCAACCTGGCCGAGCGGCACTTGAGCGGCACTTGCTCAGTCAACCCCAACCAGCTCGCAAGGATTGTGTCGAGGAGACCAGCCCCAGGATCCGGGGACGGGGATCTGGAGAGGCTCCTGGACACTGTGGAGATCAGGCGGGATGTCCTGTTCCCCCGGGGGTCCCGGAGGGTGAGCCACAAGGCAGCCAGTGCTGTCTGGGATGAGGTGGTGGCAGTCGTTAGTTCCAACAGTATGACCAGCAGTACAGGAAGTAGATCAATAATCTACGCCAGGCAGCACGAGTGAGTCGACATCAACAGCATCCCCCCCCCCCCCTCCTCCCCCTCGCCCAGGGTGCATCCATCCCACTCTCTAAGTGACTCCCTCCCCTCTCCCCTCCCCAACCCAGCCTGCACACCCCCCTCTCCCACCACTGAACCCCCCCCCCGTGTGGCTAACGATGCCCCCTCTGTGTCTCCTCAGGAAAAGCTCCGGCAGCACGGTAGCACAGCGGTTGGCACAATTGCTTCACAGCTCCAGGGGTCCCAGGTTCGATTCCCGGCTTGGGTCACTGTCTGTGCGGAGTCTCCACATCCTCCCCCGTGTGTGCGTGGGTTTCCTCCGAGTGCTCCGGTTTCCTCCTACAGTCCAAAGATGTGCAGGTTAGGTGGATTGGCCATGATAAATTGTCCTTAGTGTCCAAAATTGCCCTTAGTGTTGGGTGGGGTTACTGGGTTATGGGGATAGGGTGGAGGTGTTGACCTTGGGTAGGGTGCTCTTTCCAAGAGCCGGCGCAGACTCGATGGGCCGAATGGCCTCCTTCTGCACTGTAAATTCTATGATGAATTCTATGATGAATCGGCGGGAGAAGGCCCAGACTGGCGGTGGGGAACCGGGCTTCAGAATGCTCACCTCCTTCGAGGAGCGGGCCCTGGAGGTGACTGGGGTGGCCGAGGACTGATCGGTCACCTACGCGGAGGCTGGCGAATGCCGCAGCGAGGAATCACGGGGGTCCACCCGGGCGACCTGTCAAACGTGACTTCTTATTGCCTGACCGACTGACCCATCCCTCCCGCCGACCACATGTCCCTTCTCCTGCCGACAGCGCCGGCCCATCCAGGCGCCCCCCCCCCCCCCCCCCCTCCGGACTCCGCGGAGAACTCCGGGGATGAGAACTCCGGGGATGAGAACTCCGGGGATGAGAACTCCGGGGATGGGAACTCCGGGGATGAGAACTCCGGGGATGAGAACTCCGAGGATGAGAACTCCGAGGATGAGAACTCCGGGGATGGGAACTCCGGGGATGAGAACTCCGCGGAGAACTCCGAGGATGAGAACTCCGAGGATGAGAACTCCGAGGATGAGAACTCCGGGGATGAGAACTCCGAGGATGAGAACTCCGGGGATGAGAACTCCGGGGATGAGAACTCCGGGGATGAGAACTCCGAGGATGAGAACTCCGGGGATGAGAACTCAGAGGATGAGAACTCCGGGGATGAGAACTCCGGGGATGAGAACTCCGGGGATGAGAACTCCGAGGATGAGAACTCCGAGGATGAGAACTCCGGGGATGAGAACTCCGGGGATGAGAACTCCGGGGATGAGAACTCCGAGGATGAGAACTCCGGGGATGAGAACTCCAAGAATGCCACCAGGGTCGCGCTGCCATCCCCGCCCTCCTCGCGCGCGGATGCACACAGCTCGGTGGGACATGTCAGTGGTCAGGCTCCCCGGGGGCACAATCTGGGTGAGCGCCGCACTGCGGCGGCATCAAGTGGAGGCAGGAACCCCCCAGTTGGGTGGCGACCGCAGTGGGGAGCCTGGTGCACAGGGGGTCAGCAGCATGAGACGCCCCGCAGTTAAGTAATCCCAATATCAGGGTCTGGGCTCCCCGTAGCCCCGCACTGAAATCGCATTTGGCGCGGGGGGGGGGGGGGGGGGGGGAAATCCATTTTTACGCTGGGATCGTGGCCGACCCCACTCCCGCGATTCTCCAGTCTCGCCCGCGCACGGATTACGCGGCGCAGCTGGGGGGGGGGGGGGCCCCGTGGGAGGACGGGGTGACGATCGGGTGGCTCGGATCCGCGGGCGCACACCATCTCGCGGGGGGGGGGGGGGCTACATTTTGGATGTCGCTCCTCGACCAGGCCTGCGAGCGACTCCCCTGGGCCCTGCCAAACCTCTGCAGGTGGGAGAATCGCTCTTGACTGAGTGAAGGAAAGTCAAGAGGGAAACGCCAGGGTTTTTACGCGGGCGTGGGGACGTAGCCCCCTTTTCGGCGACTCCAGCCCAAGGTTCCAGGACTATGTGATGGGCTGGGCTTTGTTTTTCAAAAGGGGATGGAGGAACGGCGACGCAATGGGCTATGCACCAGCTGCAATCGTAATGAACAGAGAACTTCGCCAGCCGGAGAGATGGGTGCTCACTGAGCGCCGCCCACAGGACGTCACCTTATATCCGGCCCCTGGGAGGTGGAGCCGGAGGCGGAGTCCCCCAGGGTTCCAAACCCAGTCTTAAAGGGACATTACCTGCACGATCTTAAAGGCAAATTACGCATTCATCACAAAACGACAAACAGTGAGGGGCGGGCACGGTAGCACAGCGGTTAGCACTGTTGCTTCACAGCGCCAGGGTCCCGGGTTCGATTCTCGGCTTGGGTCCCTGTCTGTGCGGAGTCTGCACGTTCTCCCCGTGTCTGCGTGGGCTTCCTCCGGGTGCTCCGGTTTCCACCCACAAGTCCCGAAAGACGCGCTCATTAGGCGAACTGGACATTCTGAATTTTCCCTCAGTGTACCCGAACAGGCGCAGGAATGTGGCGACTAGGGGATTTTCACAGTCACTTCATCGCAGTGTTAATGTCAGCCTGCTAGTGGTGATAAAGATTATTATTATCATAAGAGGGAGAGTACGGTCACCTTGGCACTGCCAGCATGGCACCCAGGCAGTGCAGGGCCAGGTGCCAGTTTGGCACTGCCAGGGTGTCTAGGTGGCACTGCCAGGCCGGCAGGAGCACTGCCTTGGTGCCAGGCTGGCATTTTGCCCATGCCATAAACGTAGGGTGCCCGTGAGAGGTGGCGTGCAGGGGGCCCCCGAGGACCTCCTTACAGGTAGGTTCTGGGCGAGGGAGAGATCTCCATTTCGAAATACTGCGTGGCCTCCTGAGGAACAGAATTCCCTGCCGGGACATTATTAATAATAAGGAAAGTGCTGTCAGATAGCGGGGTAACGCTGAAAACAGCCTCGTTAATCCCACCCACAACGGATCTGACTTTTTGGGGGGGATAGAGAGACAAGAGAAAATCAGAGAGCGGGAGGGAGACACAGTGAGGTACCCTCAATAACGACGCTCAGAGTGTGAACGGTAAAGAAGGCTTTAATAAGCTAAGAACTAGACTGGTGCTGAGACGGGGGCTAACAGCTACGCTGCCCACAAGGCGGCCCCTTACATACGGCTCCCAGATGGGCGGAGCCGGAGACGGGGTCCCCCAGGGTTCCAAGCCCGGTCATAAAGGGGACATCAATTTACATGATGACAAGGGTACAGTGTTTCAGTAACCGTTCATCACATTCACCCCCTGTTTAAAAAAGAGTCCGGCGGGGGTGAAGTGCCATCATAGGTCCATCCTTCTCGGTGGCCGGATCGTCCTCCTCGACCTCCTCAGCTCGGGCGGTGGTGCGGCGGGCACGGACGTCTTGGTTGAGTGTACGTCCGGGAGCACGGCGGTAGGAGCCTTGGCCCGGGTCGGGATAGGGGAATGGGACGCAGGGGGAATAGGCGGGGCCGGGGGTAGCGGTGCCGGCACCGGCGGGGTGTGTAAAGGGGGGGGGCGCTAGGGGGCGGGCGTGGTAGGTGCTCACCAACGGGTGGTAGAGCCGGGAGGGGGGGGGGGGGGTGTTGTAGGGGGTGCCGGGGCCTGCAGGGGAGCGGCGCGGGAAGGGGCGTCCGTAGCGAGGGATCCAGTGGGTGCCAGATCCCGGAGGGAAACCGTATCTTGCCTGCCGTCGGGGTACTCAACGTAGGCGTAACTGGGGTTGGCGTGGAGTATCCGGACCTTCTCGACCAGGGGGTCCGTTTTATGGCTCCTCGCGTGCCTCCGGAGAAGAACAGGTCCCGGAGCCGTCAGCCAAGGTGGAAGCGAGACCCCGGAGGTAGACTTCCTGGGGAAGAGAAACAATCGCTCATGAGGGGTCTCATTTGTGGCCGTGCAGAGGAGCGACCTAATGGAGTGTAGGGCGTCGGGCAGGACCTCCTGCCAGCGGATGGTTGGGAGATTTCTCGATCGCAGGGCCAGAAGGACAGCCTTCCACACGGTCGCGTTCTCCCTCTCCACCTGCCCGTTTCACCGCGGGTTATAACTGGTCGTTCTGCTCGAGGCGATGCCTTTGCTGAGCAGATACTGACGCAGTTCATCGCTCATAAACGATGTACCCCGGTCGCTGTGGATATAAGCGGGGAAACCGAACAGGGTGAAGATGCTGTGCAGTGCCTTAATCACCGTGGCTGAGGTCATGTCGGTGCAGGGAATGGAGAATGGGAAACGGGAGAACTCATCGATCACGGTGAGGAAATAGGTATAACGGCTGGTGGATGGGAGGGGCCCCTTGAAGTCCATGCTCAGTCGCTCAAAGGGGCCCGAGGCCTTCACGAGCCGAACCTTGTCTGGCCGATAGAAGTGCGGTTTGCACTCCGCTCAGACCTGGCAGGCCCTGACCATGGCCTTGACCTCCTTGGTTGAGTAAGGTAGGTTGCGGGATTTGATGAAATGGACGAGCCGGGTAACCCCCGGGTGGCAGAGGTCATTGTGGGTGGCTTGCAGGCGGTCCTCCTGCGCGTTGGCGCATGTGCCGCGGGACAGGGCATCTGGGAGCCCATTGAGCTCCCCTGGACGATACTTGATATCGTACGAGTAGGTGGAGAGTTCGATCCTCCACCTCAAAATTTTATCGTTTTTTATTTTGCCCCGTTGCGTGTTATCGAACATATAGGCGACCGACCGTTGGTCGGTGACGAGGGTAAACCTCCTACCGGCGAGGCAGTGCCTCCAGCGTCGCACAGCCTCCACAATGGCTTGTGCCTCCTTTTCGACTGCAGAGTGTCGAATCTCGGAGGCGGTGAGGGTCCGGGAGAAGAACGCTACTGGTCTGCCTGCCTGGTTGAGGGTAGCAGCCAGGGCGATGTCTGATGCATCGCTCTCTACCTGGAAGGGGATAGTTTCCTCCACCGCGTGCATGGCGGCCTTGATGATGTCGGCCTTGATGCGGTTGAAGGCCAATCGAGCCTCAGCCGAGGGGGGAAAAGTGGTGGTCTTCATGAGTGGGTGGGCTTTGTCTGCATACCTGGGGACCCACTGGGCGTAATAGGAGAAGAGCCCCAAGCACCGTTTGAGGGCCTTGAGGCTGCGGGGGAGGGGGAGTTCCTTTCGAGGGCGCAGGAGGTCGGGGTCGGGACCTAGGACCCCGTCTTCCACGACATAGCCGAGGATGGCCAGCCGGGTGGTGTGGAAAACGCATTTGCCCTCGTTATAGGTCAGGTTAAGGGCTCGGGCGGTCTGGAGGAACTTTGAGGTTAGCGTCATGATCCTGCTGATCATGGCCGCAGATGGTGACATTGTCCAAGTACGGGTATGTAGCCCGCAAACCGTACTGGTCCACCATTTGGTCCATTGCCCTTTGAAAGACGGAGACCCCATTTGTGACACCGAAGGGGACCCTGAGGAAGTGGAAGAGCCGGCCGGCTGCTTCGAAGGCAGTATAGAGGCGGTCTTTTGGTCGGATGGGGAGCTGGTGGTAGGCAGATTTGAGGTCGACCGTGGAAAAGACTCGGTATTGGGCGATCCGATTTACCATTTCCGCGATGCGAGGAAGGGGGTACGCATCAAGCTGCGTGAATCGGTTTATGGTCTGGCTATAATCCACGACCATCCGTTTCTTCTCCCCGGACCGGACTACCACCGCTCGCACACTCGAAGGGCTGTTGCTCGCCTCGATGACCCCCTCTCCCAGTAAACGCTGGACCTCTGACTTGATAAAAGCCATATCTTGAGCACTGTAACGCCAGCTCCTGGTGGCGACGGGCTTACAGTCGGGAGTGAGGTTAGCGAATAGCGAGGGGGGTGCGACTTTCAGTGTCGCAAGGCAGCACACCGTGAGGGGGGGGGACAAGGGTCCGCCGAACTTCAGTGTCAGGCTTCGGTGGCTGCACTGGAAATCCAGTCCGAGCAGCGGGGGGGCGGGGGGCGCAGGGGGGGGGGGAGAATATAAAATTTGAAATGGGTGTATTTGGCACCCTGGATCGAGAGATCCGCAATACAGTACCCCGTGATTTGTACCGAGTGGGACCCAGATGCGAGGGCTATGGTTTGGGATGCGGGATGGGTGCGTAGGGAGCAGCGCCTTACCGTTTCAGGGTGGATAAAGCTCTCCGTGCTCCCGGAGTCGAAGAGGCATGCAGTGTCGTGCCCGTAGACTTGGACCTTCATCAGAGTCCTGCAGGTGTTTTGGCCGAGTTTGATCGAGGGTGATTGCTCCCACTCGCGGGTATTCAGAGTCCTCAGCCGAGTCGGACTCGTAAAATGGCCGCCGCCGCCGGTCGCACGTGTCGGGTCGAGAAGATGGCCGCCGCCTAGATGGCCGCTCCCATGATTCGCACGAGGCTGATGACGCGTCAGAAGGGGGCGTGTCAGGTCGGTGCGCAGCCTCATTGCGAGGCCTGCGCACCTGAGAGCCTGATTTTCGGGCCGGCTGTGCTTCTGGCCCCTGGGCCTGGCCAGGCAGAACCTCTCAAAACGCCCCTTCTTCCCGCAGTCGCTGCAGATCGCGGAGCGGGCTGGGCAGCGTGGGCGTGGGTGCTGGCCTTGTCCGCAGAAGTAGCACGGTGTGCCCCCATGGTGAGCGGGTTGCCGCGTGGCGCAGGCCTGTAATACGGCTGAGTCTGAGGAAGTCTGAGGGGGGCTCGCAGAGTCCGCGGGGTACGTACCCAAATTTGTCGGGCCACCTCCAGCGAGGAGGCGAGCGTTAGCGTGTCCTGGAGGTCTTTTGCCCCGTTTTCGAGCAGCCACTACTGGATGTAGGTCGAGCGGATGCCGGACACGAAAGCGTCTCTGATGTGCAGGTTCATATGGGTTTCCCCTATCATATCCTGCTGAAAACAATCCCTGGCAAGCGTGGTGAGTTTCTCGACGAATTCGTCTAGCGATCCCCCCGAGCGCTGCCGGCAGGTAGAGAGCAGATGCCTGGTGTGCACCTCGTTGATGGGTTTGACGAACCGCTTGCGGAGTAGCTCGACCGCCGCTTCATAAGTCGTCGCCTTTTCGAGCGTCGCAGAGATTCTGTGACTCACCCGGGCGTGGAACAGGCGCAGCTTGCGCGGCCCCAGGATGGGAGTCCTGAGGAGTCCAGGTAAGCCTCGAAGCATCGGAGCCAGTATTTAAAAATATTCTTTGCCTCCGGTGTCCGTGCTTCCAGGTTGAGCTTCTCGGGTTTTAGGCCTGCGCCCATCCTGATGTAGTTTAGTTTATTAACGACGTACCCTCAATAACGACGCTCAGAGTGTAAACGGTAAAGAAGGCTTTAATAAGCTAAGAACTAGACTGGTGCCGAGACGTGGGCTAACAGCTACGCTGCCCACAAGGCGGCCCCTTATACACGGCTCCCAGATGGGCGGAGCCGGAGGCGGAGTCCCCCAGGGTTCCAAGCCCGGTCATAAAGGGGACATCACCTGACACGATGGCAAGGTTACAGTGTTTTAGTAACCGTTCATCACACACAGAGAGGAAGAAAGAGAGCTAGAGAGAGAGAGACAAGAAAGAAAAAACAAATGAGAGAGACAGAGGCGGAAAGAGAAAGAGAGGGAGTGTGATTGGGACGGAGAATGAGTCTGAAGGAAATTGGGTGAATGAGCCAGAGAGGAGAGAATATCAGGGAGAGGAGAGGCACAGAGTGAGAGAGAGAGACAGACAGCACGATACAGAGACAGAGACAGACAGCACGATACAAAGACAGAGACAGACAGCACGATACAGAGACAGAGACCGAGACAGACAGCACGATAAAGAGACAGAGACCGAGACAGACAGCAAGATACAGAGACAGAGACAGAGACAGACTGCACGATACAGAGACAGAGACAGAGACAGACAGCACGATAAAGAGACAGAGACAGAGACAGACAGCACGATACAGAGACAGACAGCACGATACAGAGACAGAGACAGACAGCACGATACAGAGACAGAGACAGACAGCACGATAAAGAGACAGAGACAGAGACAGACAGCACGATACAGAGACAGAGACAGACAGCACGATACAGAGACAGAGACAGACAGCACGATACAGAGACAGAGACAGACAGCACGATAAAGAGACAGAGACAGAGACAGACAGCACGATAAAGAGACAGAGACAGAGACAGACAGCACGATACAGAGACAGAGACAGACAGCACGATACTGAGACAGAGACAGAGACAGACAGCACGATACAGAGACAGAGACAGAGACAGACAGCACGATCTAGAGACAGAGACAGAGACAGACAGCACGATACAGAGACAGAGACAGACAGCACGATAAAGAGACAGAGACAGAGACAGACAGCACGATACAGAGACAGAGACAGAGACAGACAGCACGATACAGAGACAGAGACAGAGACAGACAGCACGATACAGAGACAGAGACAGAGACAGACAGCACGATACAGAGACAGAGACAGAGACAGACAGCACGATACAGAGACAGAGACAGACAGCACGATACTGATACAGAGACAGAGACAGACAGCACGATCTAGAGACAGAGACAGAGACAGACAGCACGATACAGAGACAGAGACAGACAGCACGATAAAGAGACAGAGACAGAGACAGACAGCACGATACAGAGACAGAGACAGAGACAGACAGCACGATAAAGAGACAGAGACAGAGACAGAGACAGACAGCACGATAAAGAGACAGAGACAGAGACAGAGTCAGACAGCACGATAAAGAGACAGAGACAGAGACAGAGACAGACAGCACGATACAGAGACAGAGACAGAGACAGACAGCACGATACAGAGACAGAGACAGAGACAGACAGCACGATACAGAGACAGAGACAGAGACAGACAGCACGATACAGAGACAGAGACAGTGACAGACAGCACGATACAGAGACAGAGACAGACAGCACGATAAAGAGACAGAGACAGAGACAGACAGCACGATACAGAGACAGAGACAGAGACAGACAGCACGATACAGAGACAGAGACAGTGACAGACAGCACGATACAGAGACAGAGACAGACAGCACGATAAAGAGACAGAGACAGAGACAGACAGCACGATACAGAGACAGAGACAGAGACAGACAGCACGATACAGAGACAGAGACAGACAACACGATACAGAGACAGAGACAGTGACAGAGAGCACGATACAGAGACAGAGACAGACACCACGATACAGAGACAGAGACAGACAGCACGATACAGAGACCGAGACAGAGACAGACAGCACGATACAGAGACAGAGACAGACAGCACGATACAGAGACCGAGACAGAGACAGACAGCACGATACAGAGACAGAGACAGTGACAGACAGCACGATACAGAGACAGAGACAGACAGCACGATACAGAGACCGAGACAGAGACAGACAGCACGATAAAGAGACAGAGACAGAGGCAGACAGCACGATACAGAGACAGAGACAGACAGCACGATACAGAGACAGAGACAGACAGCACGATACAGAGACAGAGACAGAGACAGACAGCATGATACAGAGACAGAGACAGAGGCAGACAGCACGATACAGAAACAGAGACAGAGACAGACAGCACGATACAGAGACAGAGACAGAGACAGACAGCACAATAAAGAGACAGAGACAGAGACGGACAGCACGATACAGAGACAGAGACAGACAGCACGATACAGAGACAGAGAGAGAGTCAGACAGCACGATAAAGAGACAGAGACAGAGACAGACAGCACGATACAGAGACAGAGATAGAGAGCACGATACAGAGACAGAGACAGAGATAGACAGCTCGATAAAGAGACAGAGACAGAGACAGACAGCACGATACAGAGACAGAGACAGACAGCACGATACAGAGACAGAGACAGAGACAGGCAGCACAATAAAGAGACAGAGACAGAGACAGACAGCACGATACAGAGACAGAGACAGAGACAGACAGCACGATACAGAGACAGAGAGAGACAGCACGATACAGACACAGAGACAGAGACAGACAGCACGATACAGAGACAGAGACAGACAGCACGATACAGAGACAGAGACAGAGACAGACAGCACGATAAAGAGACAGAGACAGAGACAGACAGCACGATACAGAGACAGAGACAGAGACAGACAGCACGATACAGAGACAGAGACAGTGACAGACAGCACGATACAGAGACAGAGACAGAGACAGACAGCACGATAAAGAGACAGAGACAGAGACAGACAGCACGATACAGACACAGAGACAGTGACAGACAGCACGATACAGAGACAGAGACAGACAGCACGATAAAGAGACAGAGACAGAGGCAGACAGCACGATACAGAGACAGAGACAGACAGCACGATGCAGAGACAGAGACAGACAGCACGATACAGAGACAGAGACAGATAGCACGATACAGAGACAGAGACAGAGACAGACAGCACGATAAAGAGACAGAGACAGAGACAGACAGCACGATGCAGAGACAGAGACAGAGACAGACAGCACGATGCAGAGACAGAGACAGAGACAGACAGCACGATACAGAGACAGAGACAGAGACAGACAGCACGATAAAGAGACAGAGACAGAGACAGACAGCACGGTACAGAGACAGAGACAGACAGCACGATACAGAGACAGAGACAGAGACAGACAGCACGATACAGAGACAGAGACAGACAGCACGATACAGAGACAGAGACAGAGACAGACAGCACGATAAAGAGACAGAGACAGAGACAGACAGCACGATGCAGAGACAGAGACAGAGACAGACAGCACGATAAAGAGACAGAGACAGACAGCACGATACAGAGACAGAGACAGAGACAGACAGCACGATAAAGAGACAGAGACAGAGACAGACAGCACGATAAAGAGACAGAGACAGAGACAGACAGCACGATAAAGAGACAGAGACAGAGACAGACAGCACGATACAGAGACAGAGACAGACAGCACGATACAGAGACAGAGACAGAGACAGACAGCACGATACAGAGACAGAGACAGACAGCACGATACAGAGACAGAGACAGAGACAGACAGCACGATACAGAGACAGAGACAGACAGCACGATACAGAGACAGAGACAGAGACAGACAGCACGATACAGAGACAGAGACAGAGACAGACAGCACGATACAGAGACAGAGACAGAGGCAGACAGCACGATAAAGAGACAGAGACAGAGACAGACAGCACGATGCAGAGACAGAGACAGACAGCACGATACAGAGACAGAGACAGAGACAGACAGCACGATACAGAGACAGAGACAGAGACAGACAGCACGATACAGAGACAGAGACAGAGGCAGACAGCACGATAAAGAGACAGAGACAGAGACAGACAGCACGATAAAGAGACAGAGACAGAGGCAGACAGCACGATACAGAGACAGAGACAGACAGCACGATGCAGAGACAGAGACAGACAGCACGATACAGAGACAGAGACAGAGACAGACAGCACGATACAGAGACAGAGACAGAGACAGACAGCACGATACAGAGACAGAGACAGACAGCACGATACAGAGACAGAGACAGAGATAGACAGCACGATACAGAGACAGAGACAGAGACAGACAGCACGAGACAGAGACAGAGACAGACAGCACGATAAAGAGACAGATACAGAGACAGACAGCACGATACAGAGACAGAGACAGAGACAGACAGCACGATAAAGAGACAGAGACAGAGACAGAGACAGACAGCACGATACAGAGACAGAGACAGAGACAGACAGCACGATACAGAGACAGAGACAGACAGCACGATACAGAGACAGAGACAGAGACAGACAGCACGATACAGAGACAGAGACAGACAGCACGATACAGAGACAGAGACAGAGACAGACAGCACGATACAGAGACAGAGACAGAGACAGACAGCACGATACAGAGACAGAGACAGACAGCACGATACAGAGACAGAGACAGACAGCACGATACAGAGACAGAGACAGAGACAGACAGCACGATACAGAGACAGAGACAGAGACAGACAGCACGATACAGAGACAGAGACTGAGACAGACAGCACGATGCAGAGACAGAGACAGACAGCACGATACAGAGACAGAGACAGAGACAGACAGCACGATACAGAGACAGAGACAGAGACAGACAGCACGATAAAGAGACAGAGACAGAGACAGACAGCACGATAAAGAGACAGAGACAGAGACAGACAGCACGATAAAGAGACAGAGACAGAGACAGACAGCACGATACAGAGACAGAGACAGAGACAGACAGCACGATAAAGAGACAGAGACAGAGACAGACAGCACGATACAGAGACAGAGACAGAGACAGACAGCACGATATAGAGACAGAGACAGACAGCACGATACAGAGACAGAGACAGAGACAGACAGCACGATGCAGAGACAGAGACAGACAGCACGATACAGAGACAGAGACAGAGACAGACAGCACGATACAGAGACAGAGACAGAGACAGACAGCACGATACAGAGACAGAGACAGAGGCAGACAGCACGATAAAGAGACAGAGACAGAGACAGACAGCACGATAAAGAGACAGAGACAGAGGCAGACAGCACGATACAGAGACAGAGACAGACAGCACGATGCAGAGACAGAGACAGACAGCACGATACAGAGACAGAGACAGAGACAGACAGCACGATACAGAGACAGAGACAGAGACAGACAGCACGATACAGAGACAGAGACAGAGACAGACAGCACGATACAGAGACAGAGACAGAGATAGACAGCACGATACAGAGACAGAGACAGAGACAGACAGCACGAGACAGAGACAGAGACAGAGACAGACAGCACGATAAAGAGACAGATACAGAGACAGACAGCACGATACAGAGACAGAGACAGAGACAGACAGCACGATAAAGAGACAGAGACAGAGACAGACAGCACGATACAGAGACAGAGACAGACAGCACGATACAGAGACAGAGACAGAGACAGACAGCACGATACAGAGACAGAGACAGAGACAGACAGCATGATAAAGAGACAGAGACAGAGACAGAGACAGAGACAGAGACAGACAGCACGATACAGAGACAGAGACAGACAGCACGATACAGAGACAGAGACAGAGACAGACAGCACGATACAGAGACAGAGACAGAGACAGACAGCACGATACAGAGACAGAGACAGTGACAGACAGCACGATACAGAGACAGAGACAGAGACAGAGACAGATACAGAGACAGAGACAGAGACAGACAGCACGATACAGAGACAGAGACAGACAGCACGATACAGAGACAGAGACAGAGACAGACAGCACGATAAAGAGACAGAGACAGAGACAGACAGCACGATACAGAGACAGAGACAGAGACAGACAGCACGATACAGAGACAGAGACAGAGACAGACAGCACGATACAGAGCCAGAGACAGAGACAGACAGCACGAGACAGAGACAGAGACAGAGACAGACAGCACGATACAGAGACAGAGACAGAGACAGACAGCACGATACAGAGACAGAGACAGAGACAGACAGCACGATACAGAGACAGAGACAGAGACAGACAGCACGATACAGAGACAGAGACAGACAGCACGAGACAGAGACAGAGACAGAGAAAGACAGCACGATAAAGAGACAGAGACAGAGACAGACAGCACGATACAGAGACAGAGACAGAGACAGAGACAGACAGCACGATACACAGACAGAGACAGAGACAGACAGCATGATAAAGAGACAGAGACAGAGACAGACAGCACGATACAGAGACAGAGACAGAGACAGACAGCACAAGAAAGAGACAGAGACAGAGACAGACAGCACGATAAAGAGACAGAGACAGAGGCAGACAGCACGATACAGAGACAGAGACAGAGACAGACAGCACGATACAGAGACAGAGACAGAGACAGACAGCACGATACAGAGACAGAGACAGACAGCACGACACAGAGACAGAGACAGAGACAGACAGCACGATACAGAGACAGAGACAGAGACAGACAGCATGATAAAGAGACAGAGACAGACAGCACGATACAGAGACAGAGACAGAGACAGAGACAGATACAGAGACAGAGACAGAGACAGACAGCACGATACAGAGACAGAGACAGAGACAGACAGCACGATACAGAGACAGAGACAGAGACAGACAGCACGATACAGAGACAGAGACAGAGACAGACAGCTCGATACAGAGACAGAGACAGAGACAGACAGCACGAGACAGACACAGAGACAGAGACAGACAGCACGATACAGAGACAGAGACAGAGACAGACAGCACGATACAGAGACAGAGACAGACAGCACGAGACAGAGACAGAGACAGAGACAGAGACAGACAGCACGATACAGAGACAGAGACAGAGACAGACAGCACGATACAGAGACAGAGACAGACAGCACGATACAGAGACAGAGACAGAGACAGACAGCACGATAAAGAGACAGAGACAGAGACAGACAGCACGATACAGAGACAGAGACAGAGACAGACAGCACGATAAAGAGACAGAGACAGAGACAGACAGCACGATAAAGAGACAGAGACAGACAGCACGATACAGAGACAGAGACAGACAGCACGATAAAGAGACAGAGACAGAGACAGACAGCACGATAAAGAGACAGAGACAGAGACAGACAGCACGATACAGATACAGAGACAGAGACACAGCACGATACAGAGACAGAGACAGAGACAGACAGCACGATACAGAGACAGTGACAGAGACAGACAGCACGATAAAGAGACAGAGACAGAGACAGAGACAGACAGCACGATACAGAGACAGAGACAGACAGCACGATAAAGAGACAGAGACAGAGACAGACAGCACGATAAAGAGACAGAGACAGAGACAGACAGCACGATACAGAGACAGAGACAGACAGCACGATACAGAGACAGAGACAGAGACAGACAGCACGATACAGAGACAGAGACAGAGACAGACAGCACGATACAGAGACAGAGACAGAGACAGACAGCACGATACAGAGACAGAGACAGAGACAGACAGCACGATAAAGAGACAGAGACAGAGACAGACAGCACGATAAAGAGACAGAGACAGAGACAGACAGCACGATACAGAGACAGAGACAGAGACAGACAGCACGATACAGAGACAGAGACAGAGACAGACAGCACAATAAAGAGACAGAGACAGAGACAGACAGCACGATACAGAGACAGAGACAGAGACAGACAGCACGATACAGAGACAGAGACAGAGACAGACAGCACGATACAGAGACAGAGACAGAGACAGACAGCACGATACAGAGACAGAGACAGAGACAGACAGCACGATAAAGAGACAGAGACAGAGACAGACAGCACGATACAGAGACAGAGACAGAGACAGACAGCACGATACAGAGACAGAGACAGAGACAGACAGCACAATAAAGAGACAGAGACAGAGACAGACAGCACGATACAGAGACAGAGACAGAGACAGACAGCACGATAAAGAGACAGAGACAGAGACAGACAGCACAATACAGAGACAGAGACAGAGACAGACAGCACGATATAGAGACAGAGACAGAGACAGACAGCACGATACAGAGACAGAGACAGACAGCACGATACAGAGACAGAGACAGAGACAGACAGCACGATACAGAGACAGAGACAGAGAGAGACAGCACGATACAGAGACAGAGACAGACAGCACGATAAAGAGACAGAGACAGTGACAGACAGCACGATACAGAGACAGAGACAGAGACAGAGACAGATACAGAGACAGAGACAGAGACAGACAGCACGATACAGAGACAGAGACAGACAGCACGATACAGAGACAGAGACAGAGACAGACAGCACGATACAGAGACAGAGACAGAGACAGACAGCACGATACAGAGACAGAGACAGAGACAGACAGCACGATACAGAGCCAGAGACAGAGACAGACAGCACGAGACAGAGACAGAGACAGAGACAGACAGCACGATACAGAGACAGAGACAGAGACAGACAGCACGATACAGAGACAGAGACAGACAGCACGAGACAGAGACAGAGACAGAGAAAGACAGCACGATAAAGAGACAGAGACAGAGACAGACAGCACGATACAGAGACAGAGACAGAGACAGAGACAGACAGCACGATACACAGACAGAGACAGAGACAGACAGCATGATAAAGAGACAGAGACAGACAGCACGATAAAGAGACAGAGACAGAGACAGACAGCACGATAAAGAGACAGAGACAGAGGCAGACAGCACGATACAGAGACAGAGACAGACAGCACGATACAGAGACAGAGACAGACAGCACGATACAGAGACAGAGACAGACAGCACGACACAGAGACAGAGACAGAGACAGACAGCACGATACAGAGACAGAGACAGAGACAGACAGCATGATAAAGAGACAGAGACAGACAGCACGATACAGAGACAGAGACAGAGACAGATACAGAGACAGAGACAGAGACAGACAGCACGATACAGAGACAGAGACAGAGACAGACAGCACGATACAGAGACAGAGACAGAGACAGACAGCACGATACAGAGACAGAGACAGAGACAGACAGCTCGATACAGAGACAGAGACAGAGACAGACAGCACGAGACAGACACAGAGACAGAGACAGACAGCACGATACAGAGACAGAGACAGAGACAGACAGCACGATACAGAGACAGAGACAGACAGCACGAGACAGAGACAGAGACAGAGACAGACAGCACGATACAGAGACAGAGACAGAGACAGACAGCACGATACAGAGACAGAGACAGACAGCACGATACAGAGACAGAGACAGAGACAGACAGCACGATAAAGAGACAGAGACAGAGACAGACAGCACGATACAGAGACAGAGACAGAGACAGACAGCACGATAAAGAGACAGAGACAGAGACAGACAGCACGATACAGAGACAGAGACAGACAGCACGATAAAGAGACAGAGACAGAGACAGACAGCACGATAAAGAGACAGAGACAGAGACAGACAGCACGATACAGATACAGAGACAGAGACACAGCACGATACAGAGACAGAGACAGAGACAGACAGCACGATACAGAGACAGTGACAGAGACAGACAGCACGATAAAGAGACAGAGACAGACAGCACGATAAAGGGACAGAGACAGAGACAGACAGCACGATAAAGAGACAGAGACAGAGACAGACAGCACGATACAGAGACAGAGACAGACAGCACGATACAGAGACAGAGACAGAGACAGACAGCACGATACAGAGACAGAGACAGACAGCACGATACAGAGACAGAGACAGAGACAGACAGCACGATACAGAGACAGAGACAGAGACAGACAGCACGATACAGAGACAGAGACAGAGACAGACAGCACGATAAAGAGACAGAGACAGAGACAGACAGCACGATAAAGAGACAGAGACAGAGACAGACAGCACGATACGAGACAGAGACAGAGACAGACAGCACAATAAAGAGACAGAGACAGACAGCACGATAAAGAGACAGAGACAGAGACAGACAGCACAATACAGAGACAGAGACAGAGACAGACAGCACGATATAGAGACAGAGACAGAGACAGACAGCACGATACAGAGACAGAGACAGACAGCACGATACAGAGACAGAGACAGAGACAGACAGCACGATACAGAGACAGAGACAGAGAGAGACAGCACGATACAGAGACAGAGACAGACAGCACGATAAAGAGACAGAGACAGAGACAGACAGCACGATAAAGAGACAGAGACAGAGACAGACAGCACGATAAAGAGACAGAGACAGACAGCACGATACGAGACAGAGACAGACAGCACGATACAGAGACAGAGACAGACAGCACGATACAGAGACAGAGACTGAGACAGACAGCACGATACAGAGACAGAGACAGAGACAGACAGCACGATACAGAGGCAGAGACAGAGACAGACAGCACGATGAAGAGACAGAGACAGAGACAGACAGCACGATAAAGAGACAGAGACAGAGACAGACAGCACGATACAGAGACAGAGACAGAGACAGACAGCACGATAAAGAGACATAGACAGACAGCACGATACAGAGACAGAGACAGAGACAGAGACAGACAGCACGATACAGAGACAGAGACAGAGACAGACAGCACGATACAGAGACAGAGACAGAGACAGACAGCACGATACAGAGACAGAGACAGACAGCACGATACAGAGACAGAGACAGACAGCATGATACAGAGACAGAGACAGAGACAGACAGCACGATACAGAGACAGAGACAGAGACAGACAGCACAATAAAGAGACAGAGATAGAGACAGACAGCACGATAAAGAGACAGAGACAGAGACAGACAGCACGATAAAGAGACAGAGACAGAGACAGACAGCACGATACAGAGACAGAGACAGAGACAGACAGCACGATACAGAGACAGAGATAGAGAGCACGATACAGAGACAGAGACAGAGATAGACAGCACGATACAGAGACAGAGACAGAGACAGTCAGCACGATACAGAGACAGAGACAGAGACAGACAGCACGATAAAGAGACAGAGACAGAGACAGACAGCACGATACAGAGACAGAGACAGAGACAGACAGCACGATACAGCGACAGAGACAGACAGTACGATACAGAGACAGAGACAGAGACAGACAGCACGATAAAGAGACAGAGACAGAGAGAGACAGCACGATAAAGAGACAGAGACAGACAGCACGATAAAGAGACAGAGACAGACAGCACGATACAGAGACAGAGACAGAGACAGACAGCACGATACAGAGACAGAGACAGAGACAGACAGCACGATACAGCGACAGAGACAGACAGTACGATACAGAGACAGAGACAGAGACAGACAGCACGATAAAGAGACAGAGACAGAGACAGACAGCACGATACAGAGACAGAGACAGACAGCACGATACAGAGACAGAGACAGAGACAGGCAGCACAATAAAGAGACAGAGACAGAGACAGACAGCACGATACAGAGACAGAGACAGAGACAGACAGCACGATAAAGAGACAGAGACAGACAGCACGATAAAGAGACAGAGACAGACAGCACGATACAGAGACAGAGACAGAGACAGACAGCACGATACAGAGACAGAGACAGAGACAGACAGCACGATACAGGGACAGAGACAGAGACAGACAGCACAAGAAAGAGACAGAGACAGAGACAGACAGCACGATACAGAGACAGAGACAGAGAAAGACAGCACGATAAAGAGACAGAGACAGAGACAGACCGCACGATACAGAGACAGAGACAGAGACAGACAGCACGATACACAGACAGAGACAGAGACAGACAGCACGATAAAGAGACAGAGACAGACAGCACGATAAAGAGACAGAGACAGAGACAGACAGCACGATAAAGAGACAGAGACAGAGACAGACAGCACGATAAAGAGACAGAGACAGAGGCAGACAGCACGATAAAGAGACAGAGACAGAGACAGACAGCACGATACAGAGACAGAGACAGTGACAGACAGCACGATACAGAGACAGAGACAGACAGCACGATAAAGAGACAGAGACAGAGACAGACAGCACGATACAGAGACAGAGACAGACAGCACGATACAGAGACAGAGACAGACAGCACGATAAAGAGACAGAGACAGAGACAGACAGCACGATACAGAGACAGAGACAGACAGCACGATACAGAGACAGAGACAGAGACAGACAGCACGATACAGAGACAGAGACAGAGACAGACAGCACGATACAGAGACAGAGACAGAGACAGACAGCACGATACAGAGACAGAGACAGAGACAGACAGCATGATAAAGAGACAGAGACAGAGACAGACAGCACGATACAGAGACAGAGACAGAGACAGAGACAGATACAGAGACAGAGACAGACAGCACGATACAGAGACAGAGACAGAGACAGACAGCACGATACAGAGACAGAGTCAGAGACAGACAGCACGATACAGAGACAGAGACAGAGACAGACAGCACGATACAGAGACAGAGACAGAGACAGACAGCACGATAAAGAGACAGAGACAGAGACAGACAGCACGATAAAGAGACAGAGACAGAGACAGACAGCACGATACGAGACAGAGACAGAGACAGACAGCACGATAAAGAGACAGAGACAGAGACAGACAGCACGATACGAGACAGAGACAGAGACAGACAGCACGATAAAGAGACAGAGACAGAGACAGACAGCACGATACGAGACAGAGACAGAGGCAGACAGCACGATAAAGAGACAGAGACAGAGACAGACAGCACGATACAGAGACAGAGACAGTGACAGACAGCACGATACAGAGACAGAGACAGACAGCACGATAAAGAGACAGAGACAGAGACAGACAGCACGATACAGAGACAGTGACAGACAGCACGATACAGAGACAGAGACAGACAGCACGATAAAGAGACAGAGACAGAGACAGACAGCACGATACAGAGACAGAGACAGACAGCACGATACAGAGACAGAGACAGAGACAGACAGCACGATACAGAGACAGAGACAGAGACAGACAGCACGATACAGAGACAGAGACAGAGACAGACAGCACGATACAGAGACAGAGACAGAGACAGACAGCATGATAAAGAGACAGAGACAGAGACAGACAGCACGATACAGAGACAGAGACAGAGACAGAGACAGATACAGAGACAGAGACAGACAGCACGATACAGAGACAGAGACAGAGACAGACAGCACGATACAGAGACAGAGTCAGAGACAGACAGCACGATACAGAGACAGAGACAGAGACAGACAGCACGATACAGAGACAGAGACAGAGACAGACAGCACGATAAAGAGACAGAGACAGAGACAGACAGCACGATAAAGAGACAGAGACAGAGACAGACAGCACGATACGAGACAGAGACAGAGACAGACAGCACGATAAAGAGACAGAGACAGAGACAGACAGCACGATACAGAGACAGAGGCAGAGACAGACAGCACGATAAAGAGACAGAGACAGAGACAGACAGCACGATACAGAGACAGAGACAGAGACAGACAGCACGATACAGAGACAGAGACAGAGACAGACAGCACGATATAGAGACAGAGACAGAGACAGACAGCACGATACAGAGACAGAGACAGAGAGAGACAGCACGATACAGAGACAGAGACAGACAGCACGATAAAGAGACAGAGACAGAGACAGACAGCACGATAAAGAGACAGAGACAGACAGCACGATACGAGACAGAGACAGACAGCACGATACAGAGACAGAGACAGACAGCACGATACAGAGACAGAGACTGAGACAGACAGCACGATACAGAGACAGAGACAGAGACAGACAGCACGATACAGAGGCAGAGACAGAGACAGACAGCACGATGAAGAGACAGAGACAGAGACAGACAGCACGATAAAGAGACAGAGACAGAGACAGACAGCACGATACAGAGACAGAGACAGAGACAGACAGCACGATAAAGAGACATAGACAGACAGCACGATACAGAGACAGAGACAGAGACAGAGACAGACAGCACGATACAGAGACAGAGACAGAGACAGACAGCACGATACAGAGACAGAGACAGAGACAGACAGCACGATACAGAGACAGAGACAGACAGCACGATACAGAGACAGAGACAGACAGCATGATACAGAGACAGAGACAGAGACAGACAGCACGATACAGAGACAGAGACAGAGACAGAGACAGACAGCACGATACAGAGACAGAGACAGAGACAGACAGCACGATACAGAGACAGAGATAGAGAGCACGATACAGAGACAGAGACAGAGATAGACAGCACGATACAGAGACAGAGACAGAGACAGTCAGCACGATACAGAGACAGAGACAGAGACAGTCAGCACGATACAGAGACAGAGACAGAGACAGACAGCACGATAAAGAGACAGAGACAGAGACAGACAGTACGATACAGAGACAGAGACAGAAACAGACAGCACGATACAGAGACAGAGACAGAGACAGAGACAGAGACAGACAGCACGATACAGCGACAGAGACAGACAGTACGATACAGAGACAGAGACAGAGACAGACAGCACGATAAAGAGACAGAGACAGAGACAGACAGCACGATACAGAGACAGAGACAGACAGCACGATACAGAGACAGAGACAGAGACAGGCAGCACAATAAAGAGACAGAGACAGAGACAGACAGCACGATACAGAGACAGAGACAGAGACAGACAGCACGATAAAGAGACAGAGACAGAGACAGACAGCACGATAAAGAGACAGAGACAGACAGCACGATACAGAGACAGAGACAGACAGCACGATACAGAGACAGAGACAGAGACAGACAGCACGATACAGAGACAGAGACAGAGACAGACAGCACGATACAGAGACAGAGACAGACAGCACGATAAAGAGACAGAGACAGACAGCACGATACAGAGACAGAGACAGAGACAGACAGCACGATACAGAGACAGAGACAGAGACAGACAGCACGATAAAGAGACAGAGACAGAGACAGACAGCACGATAAAGAGACAGAGACAGACAGCACGATACAGAGACAGAGACAGACAGCACGATACAGAGACAGAGACAGACAGCACGATAAAGAGACAGAGACAGACAGCACGATACAGAGACAGAGACAGAGACAGACAGCACGATACAGAGACAGAGACAGAGACAGACAGCACGATACAGAGACAGAGACAGAGACAGACAGCACGATACAGGGACAGAGACAGAGACAGACAGCACAAGAAAGAGACAGAGACAGAGACAGACAGCACGATACAGAGACAGAGACAGAGAAAGACAGCACGATAAAGAGACAGAGACAGAGACAGACCGCACGATACAGAGACAGAGACAGAGACAGACAGCACGATACACAGACAGAGACAGAGACAGACAGCACGATAAAGAGACAGAGACAGACAGCACGATAAAGAGACAGAGACAGAGGCAGACAGCACGATAAAGAGACAGAGACAGAGACAGACAGCACGATACAGAGACAGAGACAGTGACAGACAGCACGATACAGAGACAGAGACAGACAGCACGATACAGAGACAGAGACAGAGACAGACAGCACGATACAGAGACAGAGACAGAGACAGACAGCATGATAAAGAGACAGAGACAGAGACAGACAGCACGATACAGAGACAGAGACAGAGACAGAGACAGATACAGAGACAGAGACAGACAGCACGATACAGAGACAGAGACAGAGACAGACAGCACGATACAGAGACAGAGTCAGAGACAGACAGCACGATACAGAGACAGAGACAGAGACAGACAGCACGATACAGAGACAGAGACAGAGACAGACAGCACGATAAAGAGACAGAGACAGAGACAGACAGCACGATACGAGACAGAGACAGAGACAGACAGCACGATAAAGAGACAGAGACAGAGACAGACAGCACGATACAGAGACAGAGGCAGAGACAGACAGCACGATAAAGAGACAGAGACAGAGACAGACAGCACGATACAGAGACAGAGACAGAGACAGACAGCACGATATAGAGACAGAGACAGAGACAGACAGCACGATACAGAGACAGAGACAGACAGCACGATACAGAGACAGAGACAGAGACAGACAGCACGATACAGAGACAGAGACCCAGACAGACAGCACGATAAAGAGACAGAGACAGAGACAGACAGCACGATAAAGAGACAGAGACAGAGACAGACAGCACGATACGAGACAGAGACAGACAGCACGATACAGAGACAGAGACAGACAGCACGATAAAGAGACAGAGACAGAGACAGACAGCACGATGCAGAGACAGAGACAGACAGCACGATACAGAGACAGAGACAGAGACAGACAGCACGATACAGAGACAGAGACAGAGACAGACAGCACGATACAGAGACAGAGACAGAGGCAGACAGCACGATACAGAGACAGAGACAGAGATAGACAGCACGATACAGAGACAGATACAGAGACAGACAGCACGATACAGAGACAGAGACAGAGACAGACAGCACGATACAGAGACAGAGACAGACAGCACGATACAGAGACAGAGACAGAGACAGACAGCACGATACAGAGACAGAGACAGAGACAGACAGCATGATAAAGAGACAGAGACAGAGACAGACAGCACAATAAAGAGACAGAGACAGAGACGGACAGCACGATACAGAGACAGAGACAGACAGCACAATACAGAGACAGAGAGAGAGTCAGACAGCACGATAAAGAGACAGAGACAGAGACAGACAGCACGATACAGAGACAGAGATAGAGAGCACGATACAGAGACAGAGACAGAGATAGACAGCTCGATAAAGAGACAGAGACAGAGACAGACAGCACGATACAGAGACAGAGACAGACAGCACGATACAGAGACAGAGACAGAGACAGGCAGCACAATAAAGAGACAGAGACAGAGACAGACAGCACGATACAGAGACAGAGACAGACAGCACGATACAGAGACAGAGACAGACAGCACGATACAGAGACAGAGACAGACAGCACGATACAGAGACAGAGACAGACAGCACGATACAGAGACAGAGACAGACAGCACGATACAGAGACAGAGACAGACAGCACGATACAGAGACAGAGACAGACAGCACGATACAGAGACAGAGACAGACAGCACGATAAAGAGACAGAGACAGAGACAGACAGCACGATAAAGAGACAGAGACAGAGACAGACAGCACGATACAGAGACAGAGACAGAGACAGACAGCACGATACAGAGACAGAGACAGTGACAGACAGCACGATACAGAGACAGAGACAGACAGCACGATAAAGAGACAGAGACAGAGACAGACAGCACGATACAGAGACAGAGACAGTCAGCACGATAAAGAGACAGAGACAGAGGCAGACAGCACGATACAGAGACAGAGACAGACAGCACGATGCAGAGACAGAGACAGACAGCACGATACAGAGACAGAGACAGAGACAGACAGCACGATACAGAGACAGAGACAGAGACAGACAGCACGATACAGAGACAGAGACAGAGGCAGACAGCACGATACAGAGACAGAGACAGAGATAGACAGCACGATACAGAGACAGATACAGAGACAGACAGCACGATACAGAGACAGAGACAGAGACAGACAGCATGATAAAGAGACAGAGACAGAGACAGACAGCACGATACAGAGACAGTGACAGAGACAGAGACAGATACAGAGACAGAGACAGAGACAGACAGCACGATACAGAGACAGAGACAGACAGCACGATATAGAGACAGAGACAGAGACAGACAGCACGATAAAGAGACAGAGACAGAGACAGACAGCACGATACAGAGACAGAGACAGAGACAGACAGCACGATACAGAGACAGAGACAGAGACAGACAGCACGATACAGAGCCAGAGACAGAGACAGACAGCACGAGACAGAGACAGAGACAGAGACAGACAGCACGATACAGAGACAGAGACAGAGACAGACAGCACGATACAGAGACAGAGACAGACAGCACGAGACAGAGACAGAGACAGACAAAGACAGCACGATAAAGAGACAGAGACAGAGACAGACAGCACGATACAGAGACAGAGACAGAGACAGACAGCACGATACACAGACAGAGACAGAGACAGACAGCATGATAAAGAGACAGAGACAGAGACAGACAGCACGATAAAGAGACAGAGACAGAGACAGACAGCACGATAAAGAGACAGAGACAGAGGCAGACAGCACGATACAGAGACAGAGACAGAGACAGACAGCACGATACAGAGACAGAGACAGAGACAGACAGCACGATACAGAGACAGAGACAGAGACAGACAGCACGATACAGAGACAGAGACAGAGACAGACAGCACGATACAGAGACAGAGACAGACAGCACGACACAGATACAGAGACAGAGACAGACAGCACGATACAGAGACAGAGACAGAGACAGACAGCATGATAAAGAGACAGAGACAGAGACAGACAGCACGATACAGAGACAGAGACAGAGACAGACAGCACGATACAGAGACAGAGACAGACAGCACGATACAGAGACAGAGACAGAGACAGAGACAGATACAGAGACAGAGACAGAGACAGACAGCACGATACAGAGACAGAGACAGAGACAGACAGCACGATACAGAGACAGAGACAGAGACAGACAGCACGATACAGAGACAGAGACAGAGACAGACAGCACGATACAGAGACAGAGACAGAGACAGACAGCACGAGACAGACACAGAGACAGAGACAGACAGCACGATACAGAGACAGAGACAGAGACAGACAGCACGATACAGAGACAGAGACAGAGACAGACAGCACGATACAGAGACAGAGACAGACAGCACGAGACAGAGACAGAGACAGAGACAGACAGCACGATACAGAGACAGAGACAGAGACAGACAGCACGATACAGAGACAGAGACAGACAGCACGATACAGAGACAGAGACAGAGACAGACAGCACGATAAAGAGACAGAGACAGAGACAGACAGCACGATACAGAGACAGAGACAGAGACAGACAGCACGATAAAGAGACAGAGACAGACAGCACGATAAAGAGACAGAGACAGAGACAGACAGCACGATAAAGAGACAGAGACAGAGACAGACAGCACGATACAGATACAGAGACAGAGACAGACAGCACGATACAGAGACAGAGACAGACAGCACGATACAGAGACAGAGACAGTGACAGACAGCACGATACAGAGACAGTGACAGAGACAGACAGCACGATAAAGAGACAGAGACAGAGACAGAGACAGACAGCACGATACAGAGACAGAGACAGACAGCACGATAAAGAGACAGAGACAGAGACAGACAGCACGATAAAGAGACAGAGACAGAGACAGACAGCACGATACAGAGACAGAGACAGACAGCACGATACAGAGACAGAGACAGAGACAGACAGCACGATACAGAGACAGAGACAGAGACAGACAGCACGATACAGAGACAGAGACAGAGACAGACAGCACGATACAGCGACAGAGACAGACAGCACGATACAGAGACAGAGACAGAGACAGACAGCACGATACAGAGACAGAGACAGAGACAGACAGCACGATAAAGAGACAGAGACAGAGACAGACAGCACGATAAAGAGACAGAGACAGAGACAGACAGCACGATACGAGACAGAGACAGAGACAGACAGCACAATAAAGAGACAGAGACAGAGACAGACAGCACGATACAGAGACAGAGACAGAGACAGACAGCACGATAAAGAGACAGAGACAGAGACAGACAGCACAATACAGAGACAGAGACAGAGACAGACAGCACGATATAGAGACAGAGACAGAGACAGACAGCACGATACAGAGACAGAGACAGACAGCACGATACAGAGACAGAGACAGAGACAGACAGCACGATACAGGGACAGAGACAGAGAGAGACAGCACGATACAGAGACAGAGACAGACAGCATGATAAAGAGACAGAGACAGAGACAGACAGCACGATACAGAGACAGAGACAGACAGCACGATACAGAGACAGAGACAGAGACAGACAGCACGATAAAGAGACAGAGACAGAGACAGACAGCACGATAAAGAGACAGAGACAGAGACAGACAGCACGATAAAGAGACAGAGACAGAGACAGACAGCACGATACGAGACAGAGACAGACAGCACGATACAGAGACAGAGACAGACAGCACGATACAGAGACAGAGACTGAGACAGACAGCACGATACAGAGACAGAGACAGAGGCAGACAGCACGATACAGAGGCAGAGACAGAGACAGACAGCACGATGAAGAGACAGAGACAGAGACAGACAGCACGATAAAGAGACAGAGACAGAGACAGACAGCACGATACAGAGACAGAGACAGAGACAGACAGCACGATTCAGAGACAGAGACAGAGACAGAGACAGACAGCACGATACAGAGACAGAGACAGAGACAGACAGCACGATACAGAGACAGAGACAGAGACAGACAGCACGATACAGAGACAGAGACAGACAGCACGATACAGAGACAGAGACAGACAGCATGATACAGAGACAGAGACAGAGACAGACAGCACGATACAGAGACAGAGACAGAGACAGACAGCACAATAAAGAGACAGAGATAGAGACAGACAGCACGATAAAGAGACAGAGACAGAGACAGAGACAGACAGCACGATACAGAGACAGAGACAGAGACAGACAGCACGATACAGAGACAGAGACAGAGACAGACAGCACGATAAAGAGACAGAGACAGAGACAGACAGCACGATAAAGAGACAGAGACAGAGACAGACAGCACGATACAGAGACAGAGACAGAGACAGACAGCACGATACAGAGACAGAGACAGACAGCACGATACAGAGACAGAGACAGACAGCACGATACAGAGACAGAGACAGAGACAGACAGCACGATACAGAGACAGAGATAGAGAGCACGATACAGAGACAGAGACAGAGATAGACAGCACGATACAGAGACAGAGACAGAGACAGTCAGCACGATACAGAGACAGAGACAGAGACAGACAGCACGATACAGAGACAGAGACAGAGACAGACAGCACGATAAAGAGACAGAGACAGAGACAGACAGGACGATACAGAGACAGAGACAGAGACAGACAGCACGATACAGCGACAGAGACAGACAGTACGATACAGAGACAGAGACAGAGACAGACAGCACGATAAAGAGACAGAGACAGAGACAGACAGCACGATACAGAGACAGAGACAGACAGCACGATACAGAGACAGAGACAGAGACAGGCAGCACAATAAAGAGACAGAGACAGAGACAGATAGCACGATACAGAGACAGAGACAGAGACAGACAGCACGATAAAGAGACAGAGACAGAGACAGACAGCACGAGACAGAGACAGAGACAGAGACAGGCAGCACAATAAAGAGACAGAGACAGAGACAGATAGCACGATACAGAGACAGAGACAGAGACAGACAGCACGATAAAGAGACAGAGACAGAGACAGACAGCACGATACAGAGACAGAGACAGAGACAGACAGCACGATACAGAGACAGAGACAGAGACAGACAGCACGATAAAGAGACAGAGACAGAGACAGACAGCACGATAAAGAGACAGAGACAGAGACAGACAGCACGATACAGAGACAGAGACAGAGACAGACAGCACGATACAGGGACAGAGACAGAGACAGACAGCACAAGAAAGAGACAGAGACAGAGACAGACAGCACGATACAGAGACAGAGACAGAGAAAGACAGCACGATAAAGAGACAGAGACAGACCGCACGATACAGAGACAGAGACAGAGACAGACAGCACGATACACAGACAGAGACAGAGACAGACAGCACGATAAAGAGACAGAGACAGACAGCACGATAAAGAGACAGAGACAGAGACAGACAGCACGATAAACAGACAGAGACAGAGACAGACAGCACGATAAAGAGACAGAGACAGAGGCAGACAGCACGATAAAGAGACAGAGACAGAGACAGACAGCACGATACAGAGACAGAGACAGTGACAGACAGCACGATACAGAGACAGAGACAGACAGCACGATACAGAGACAGAGACAGAGACAGACAGCACGATACAGAGACAGAGACAGAGACAGACAGCATGATAAAGAGACAGAGACAGAGACAGACAGCACGATACAGAGACAGAGACAGAGACAGAGACAGATACAGAGACAGAGACAGACAGCACGATACAGAGACAGAGACAGAGACAGACAGCACGATACAGAGACAGAGTCAGAGACAGACAGCACGATACAGAGACAGAGACAGAGACAGACAGCACGATACAGAGACAGAGACAGAGACAGACAGCACGATACAGACACAGAGACAGACAGCACGATAAAGAGACAGAGACAGAGACAGACAGCACGATAAAGAGACAGAGACAGAGACAGACAGCACGATACAGAGACAGAGACAGAGACAGACAGCACGATATAGAGACAGAGACAGAGACAGACAGCACGATACAGAGACAGAGACAGACAGCACGATACAGAGACAGAGACAGAGACAGACAGCACGATACAGAGACAGAGACCCAGACAGACAGCACGATAAAGAGACAGAGACAGAGACAGACAGCACGATAAAGAGACAGAGACAGAGACAGACAGCACGATACAGAGACAGAGACAGAGACAGACAGCACGATACAGAGACAGAGACAGAGACAGAGACAGACAGCACGATACAGAGACAGAGACAGAGACAGACAGCACGATACAGAGACAGAGACAGACAGCACGATACAGAGACAGAGACAGAGACAGACAGCACGATACAGAGACAGAGACAGAGACAGACAGCACGATAAAGAGACAGAGACAGAGACAGACAGCACGATAAAGAGACAGAGACAGAGACAGACAGCACGATACAGAGACAGAGACAGAGACAGACAGCACGATACAGAGACAGAGACAGAGACAGACAGCACGATACAGAGACAGAGACAGAGACAGACAGCACGATACAGAGACAGAGACAGACAGCACGATACAGAGACAGAGACAGAGACAGACAGCATGATACAGAGACAGAGACAGAGACAGACAGCACGATACAGAGACAGAGACAGAGACAGACAGCACGATAAAGAGACAGAGACAGAGACAGACAGCACGATACAGCGACAGAGACAGAGACAGACAGCACGATACAGAGACAGAGACAGAGAGCACGATACAGAGACAGAGACAGAGGTAGACAGCACGATAAAGAGACAGAGACAGAGACAGACAGCACGATACATAGACAGAGACAGACAGCACGATACAGAGACAGAGACAGAGACAGGCAGCACAATAAAGAGACAGAGACAGAGACAGACAGCACGATACAGAGACAGAGACAGAGACAGACAGCACGATAAAGAGACAGAGACAGAGACAGACAGCACGATAAAGAGACAGAGACAGAGACAGACAGCACGATACAGAGACAGAGACAGAGGCAGACAGCACGATACAGAGACAGAGACAGAGACAGACAGCACGATACAGAGACAGAGACAGAGACAGACAGCACGATACAGAGACAGACAGCACGATACAGAGACAGAGACAGAGACAGACAGCACGATAGAGAGACAGAGACAGAGACAGACAGCATGATAAAGAGACAGAGACAGACAGCACGATACAGAGACAGAGACAGAGACAGAGACAGATACAGAGACAGAGACAGAGACAGACAGCACGATACAGAGACAGAGACAGAGACAGACAGCACGATACAGAGACAGAGACAGACAGCACGATACAGAGACAGAGACAGAGACAGACAGCTCGATACAGAGACAGAGACAGAGACAGACAGCACGAGACAGACACAGAGACAGAGACAGACAGCACGATACAGAGACAGAGACAGAGACAGACAGCACGATACAGAGACAGAGACAGACAGCACGAGACAGAGACAGAGACAGAGACAGACAGCACGATACAGAGACAGAGACAGAGACAGACAGCACGATACAGAGACAGAGACAGACAGCACGATACAGAGACAGAGACAGAGACAGACAGCACGATAAAGAGACAGAGACAGAGACAGACAGCACGATACAGAGACAGAGACAGACAGCACGATAAAGAGACAGAGACAGAGACAGACAGCACGATAAAGAGACAGAGACAGAGACAGACAGCACGATAAAGAGACAGAGACAGACAGCACGATACAGAGACAGAGACAGACAGCACGATAAAGAGACAGAGACAGAGACAGACAGCACGATAAAGAGACAGAGACAGAGACAGACAGCACGATACAGATACAGAGACAGAGACAGACAGCACGATACAGAGACAGAGACAGACAGCACGGTACAGAGACAGTGACAGAGACAGACAGCACGATAAAGAGACAGAGACAGAGACAGAGACAGACAGCACGATACAGAGACAGAGACAGACAGCACGATAAAGAGACAGAGACAGAGACAGACAGCACGATACAGAGACAGAGACAGAGACAGACAGCACGATACAGAGACAGAGACAGACAGCACGATAAAGAGACAGAGACAGAGACAGACAGCACGATAAAGAGACAGAGACAGAGACAGACAGCACGATACAGAGACAGAGACAGACAGCACGATACAGAGACAGAGACAGAGACAGACAGCACGATACAGAGACAGAGACAGAGACAGACAGCACGATACAGAGACAGAGACAGAGACAGACAGCACGATACAGAGACAGAGACAGAGACAGACAGCACGATACAGAGACAGAGACAGAGACAGACAGCACGATAAAGAGACAGAGACAGAGACAGACAGCACGATAAAGAGACAGAGACAGAGACAGACAGCACGATACGAGACAGAGACAGAGACAGACAGCACGATAAAGAGACAGAGACAGAGACAGACAGCACGATACAGAGACAGAGACAGACAGCACGATAAAGAGACAGAGACAGAGACAGACAGCACGATACAGAGACAGAGACAGACAGCACGATACAGAGACAGAGACAGAGACAGACAGCACGATATAGAGACAGAGACAGAGACAGACAGCACGATAAAGAGACAGAGACAGAGACAGACAGTACGATACAGAGACAGAGACAGAGACAGACAGCACGATACAGAGACAGAGACAGAGACAGACAGCACGAAACAGCGACAGAGACAGACAGTACGATACAGAGACAGAGACAGAGACAGACAGCACGATACAGAGACAGAGACAGACAGCACGATAAAGAGACAGAGACAGAGACAGACAGCACGATAAAGAGACAGAGACAGAGGCAGACAGCACGATAAAGAGACAGAGACAGAGACAGACAGCACGATACAGAGACAGAGACAGTGACAGACAGCACGATAAAGAGACAGAGACAGAGACAGACAGCACGATACAGAGACAGAGACAGAGACAGACAGCACGATACAGAGACAGAGACAGAGACAGACAGCATGATAAAGAGACAGAGACAGAGACAGACAGCACGATACAGAGACAGAGACAGAGACAGAGACAGATACAGAGACAGAGACAGACAGCACGATACAGAGACAGAGACAGAGACAGACAGCACGATAAAGAGACAGAGACAGAGACAGACAGCACGATACAGAGACAGAGAGAGACAGCACGATAAAGAGACAGAGACAGAGACAGACAGCACGATACAGAGACAGAGACAGACAGCACGATACGGAGACAGAGACAGAGACAGACAGCACGATACAGAGACAGAGTCAGAGACAGACAGCACGATACAGAGACAGAGACAGAGACAGACAGCACGATACAGAGACAGAGACAGAGACAGACAGCACGATAAAGAGACAGAGACAGAGACAGACAGCACGATAAAGAGACAGAGACAGAGACAGACAGCACGATACGAGACAGAGACAGAGACAGACAGCACGATAAAGAGACAGAGACAGAGACAGACAGCACGATACAGAGACAGAGGCAGAGACAGACAGCACGATAAAGAGACAGAGACAGAGACAGACAGCACGATACAGAGACAGAGACAGAGACAGACAGCACGATATAGAGACAGAGACAGAGACAGACAGCACGATACAGAGACAGAGACAGACAGCACGATACAGAGACAGAGACAGACAGCACGATACAGAGACAGAGACCCAGACAGACAGCACGATAAAGAGACAGAGACAGAGACAGACAGCACGATAAAGAGACAGAGACAGAGACAGAAAGCACGATACGAGACAGAGACAGACAGCACGATACAGAGACAGAGACAGAGACAGACAGCACGATAAAGAGACAGAGACAGAGACAGACAGCACGATAAAGAGACAGAGACAGAGACAGAAAGCACGATACGAGACAGAGACAGACAGCACGATACAGAGACAGAGACAGAGACAGACAGCACGATACAGAGACAGAGACAGAGACAGACAGCACGATACAGAGACAGAGACAGAGACAGACAGCACGATAAAGAGACAGAGACAGAGACAGACAGCACGATAAAGAGACAGAGACAGAGACAGACAGCACGATACAGAGACAGAGACAGAGACAGACAGCACGATACAGAGACAGAGACAGAGACAGAGACAGACAGCACGATACAGAGACAGAGACAGAGACAGACAGCACGATACAGAGACAGAGACAGACAGCACGATACAGAGACAGAGACAGACAGCACGATACAGAGACAGAGACAGAGACAGACAGCATGATACAGAGACAGAGACAGAGACAGACAGCACGATACAGAGACAGAGACAGAGACAGACAGCACGATAAAGAGACAGAGACAGAGACAGACAGCACGATACAGCGACAGAGACAGAGACAGACAGCACGATACAGAGACAGAGACAGAGAGCACGATACAGAGACAGAGACAGAGGTAGACAGCACGATAAAGAGACAGAGACAGAGACAGACAGCACGATACATAGACAGAGACAGACAGCACGATACAGAGACAGAGACAGAGACAGGCAGCACAATAAAGAGACAGAGACAGAGACAGACAGCACGATACAGAGACAGAGACAGAGACAGACAGCACGATAAAGAGACAGAGACAGAGACAGACAGCACGATAAAGAGACAGAGACAGAGACAGACAGCACGATACAGAGACAGAGACAGAGGCAGACAGCACGATACAGAGACAGAGACAGAGACAGACAGCACGATACAGAGACAGAGACAGAGACAGACAGCACGATACAGAGACAGAGACAGACAGCACGATACAGAGACAGAGACAGAGACAGACAGCACGATACAGAGACAGAGACAGAGACAGACAGCATGATAAAGAGACAGAGACAGACAGCACGATACAGAGACAGAGACAGAGACAGAGACAGATACAGAGACAGAGACAGAGACAGACAGCACGATACAGAGACAGAGACAGAGACAGACAGCACGATACAGAGACAGAGACAGAGACAGACAGCACGATACAGAGACAGAGACAGAGACAGACAGCTCGATACAGAGACAGAGACAGAGACAGTCAGCACGAGACAGACACAGAGACAGAGACAGACAGCACGATACAGAGACAGAGACAGAGACAGACAGCACGATACAGAGACAGAGACAGACAGCACGAGACAGAGACAGAGACAGAGACAGACAGCACGATACAGAGACAGAGACAGACAGCACGATAAAGAGACAGAGACAGACAGCACGATAAAGAGACAGAGACAGAGACAGACAGCACGATACAGAGACAGAGACAGACAGCACGATAAAGAGACAGAGACAGAGACAGACAGCACGATACAGAGACAGAGACAGAGACAGACAGCACGATACAGAGACAGAGACAGACAGCACGATAAAGAGACAGAGACAGACAGCACGATAAAGAGACAGAGACAGAGACAGACAGCACGATACAGAGACAGAGACAGACAGCACGATAAAGAGACAGAGACAGACAGCACGATAAAGAGACAGAGACAGAGACAGACAGCACGATACAGAGACAGAGACAGACAGCACGATAAAGAGACAGAGACAGAGACAGACAGCACGATAAAGAGACAGAGACAGACAGCACGATACAGAGACAGAGACAGACAGCACGATAAAGAGACAGAGACAGAGACAGACAGCACGATAAAGAGACAGAGACAGAGACAGACAGCACGATACAGATACAGAGACAGAGACAGACAGCACGATACAGAGACAGAGACAGACAGCACGATACAGAGACAGTGACAGAGACAGACAGCACGATAATAAGACAGAGACAGAGACAGACAGCACGATACAGAGACAGAGACAGACAGCACGATAAAGAGACAGAGACAGAGACAGACAGCACGATACAGAGACAGAGACAGAGACAGACAGCACGATACAGAGACAGAGACAGACAGCACGATAAAGAGACAGAGACAGAGACAGACAGCACGATACAGAGACAGAGACAGAGACAGACAGCACGATACAGAGACAGAGACAGAGACAGACAGCACGATACAGAGACAGAGACAGAGACAGACAGCACGATAAAGAGACAGAGACAGAGACAGACAGCACGATAAAGAGACAGAGACAGAGACAGACAGCACGATACAGAGACAGAGACAGACAGCACGATACAGAGACAGAGACAGAGACAGACAGCACGATACAGAGACAGAGACAGAGACAGACAGCACGATACAGAGACAGAGACAGAGACAGTCAGCACGATAAAGAGACAGAGACAGAGACAGACAGCACGATACAGAGACAGAGACAGACAGCACGATACAGAGACAGAGACAGAGACAGACAGCACGATACAGAGACAGAGACAGAGACAGACAGCACGATACAGAGACAGAGACAGAGACAGACAGCACGATACAGAGACAGAGACAGAGACAGACAGCACGATACAGAGACAGAGACAGAGACAGACAGCACGATAAAGAGACAGAGACAGAGACAGACAGCACGATAAAGAGACAGAGACAGAGACAGACAGCACGATACGAGACAGAGACAGAGACAGACAGCACGATAAAGAGACAGAGACAGAGACAGACAGCACGATACAGAGACAGAGACAGACAGCACGATAAAGAGACAGAGACAGAGACAGACAGCACAATACAGAGACAGAGACAGAGACAGACAGCACGATATAGAGACAGAGACAGAGACAGACAGCACGATACAGAGACAGAGACAGACAGCACGATACAGAGACAGAGACAGAGACAGACAGCACGATACAGAGACAGAGACAGAGAGAGACAGCACGATACAGAGACAGAGACAGACAGCACGATAAAGAGACAGAGACAGAGACAGACAGCACGATAAAGAGACAGAGACAGAGACAGACAGCACGATAAAGAGACAGAGACAGAGACAGACAGCACGATACGAGACAGAGACAGACAGCACGATACAGAGACAGAGACAGACAGCACGATACAGAGACAGAGACTGAGACAGACAGCACGATACAGAGACAGAGACAGAGACAGACAGCACGATACAGAGGCAGAGACAGAGACAGACAGCACGATGAAGAGACAGAGACAGAGACAGACAGCACGATAAAGAGACAGAGACAGAGACAGACAGCACGATACTGAGACAGAGACAGAGACAGACAGCACGATACAGAGACAGAGACAGAGACAGAGACAGACAGCACGATACAGAGACAGAGACAGAGACAGACAGCACGATACAGAGACAGAGACAGAGACAGACAGCACGATACAGAGACAGAGACAGACAGCACGATACAGAGACAGAGACAGACAGCATGATACAGAGACAGAGACAGAGACAGACAGCACGATACAGAGACAGAGACAGAGACAGACAGCACAATAAAGAGACAGAGACAGAGACAGACAGCACGATAAAGAGACAGAGACAGAGACAGAGACAGACAGCACGATAAAGAGACAGAGACAGAGACAGACAGCACGATACAGAGACAGAGACAGAGACAGACAGCACGATACAGAGACAGAGATAGAGAGCACGATACAGAGACAGAGACAGAGATAGACAGCACGATACAGAGACAGAGACAGAGACAGTCAGCACGATACAGAGACAGAGACAGACAGCACGATACAGAGACAGAGACAGAGACAGACAGCACGATAAAGAGACAGAGACAGAGACAGACAGCACGATACAGAGACAGAGACAGAGACAGACAGCACGATACAGAGACAGAGACAGAGACAGACAGCACGATACAGAGACAGAGACAGAGACAGACAGCACGATACAGAGACAGAGACAGACAGCACGATAAAGAGACAGAGACAGAGACAGACAGCACGATACAGAGACAGAGACAGACAGCACGATAAAGAGACAGAGACAGACAGCACGATAAAGAGACAGAGACAGAGACAGACAGCACGATACAGAGACTGAGACAGAGACAGACAGCACGATACAGAGACAGAGACAGAGACAGACAGCACGATACAGAGACAGAGACAGAGACAGACAGCACAAGAAAGAGACAGAGACAGAGACAGACAGCACGATACAGAGACAGAGACAGAGAAAGACAGCACGATAAAGAGACAGAGACAGAGACAGACCGCACGATACAGAGACAGAGACAGAGACAGACAGCACGATACACAGACAGAGACAGAGACAGACAGCACGATAAAGAGACAGAGACAGAGACAGACAGCACGATAAAGAGACAGAGACAGAGACAGACAGCACGATAAAGAGACAGAGACAGAGACAGAGACAGACAGCACGATAAAGAGACAGAGACAGAGGCAGACAGCACGATAAAGAGACAGAGACAGACAGCACGATACAGAGACAGAGACAGTGACAGACAGCACGATACAGAGACAGAGACAGACAGCACGATACAGAGACAGAGACAGAGACAGACAGCACGATACAGAGACAGAGGCAGAGACAGACAGCACGATAAAGAGACAGAGACAGAGACAGACAGCACGATACAGAGACAGAGACAGACAGCACGATAAAGAGACAGAGACAGAGACAGACAGCACGATAAAGAGACAGAGACAGAGACAGACAGCACGATACAGAGACAGAGACAGAGGCAGACAGCACGATACAGAGACAGAGACAGAGACAGACAGCACGATACAGAGACAGAGACAGAGACAGACAGCACGATACAGAGACAGAGACAGACAGCACGATACAGAGACAGAGACAGAGACAGACAGCACGATACAGAGACAGAGACAGAGACAGACAGCATGATAAAGAGACAGAGACAGACAGCACGATACAGAGACAGAGACAGAGACAGAGACAGATACAGAGACAGAGACAGAGACAGACAGCACGATACAGAGACAGAGACAGAGACAGACAGCACGATACAGAGACAGAGACAGAGACAGACAGCACGATACAGAGACAGAGACAGAGACAGACAGCTCGATACAGAGACAGAGACAGAGACAGTCAGCACGAGACAGACACAGAGACAGAGACAGACAGCACGATACAGAGACAGAGACAGAGACAGACAGCACGATACAGAGACAGAGACAGACAGCACGAGACAGAGACAGAGACAGAGACAGACAGCACGATACAGAGACAGAGACAGAGACAGACAGCACGATACAGAGACAGAGACAGACAGCACGATAAAGAGACAGAGACAGAGACAGACAGCATGATAAAGAGACAGAGACAGAGACAGACAGCACGATACAGAGACAGAGACAGAGACAGACAGCACGATACAGAGACAGAGACAGAGACAGAGAGCACGATAAAGAGACAGAGACAGAGACAGACAGCAAGATACAGAGACAGAGACAGAGACAGACAGCACGATACAGAGACAGAGACAGAGACAGACAGCACGATAAAGAGACAGAGACAGACAGCACGATACAGAGACAGAGACAGAGACAGACAGCACGATAAAGAGACAGAGACAGAGACAGACAGCACGATAAAGAGACAGAGACAGACAGCACGATACAGAGACAGAGACAGACAGCACGATAAAGAGACAGAGACAGAGACAGACAGCACGATAAAGAGACAGAGACAGAGACAGACAGCACGATACAGAGACAGAGACAGAGACAGAGACAGACAGCACGATAAAGAGACAGAGACAGAGACAGACAGCACGATACAGATACAGAGACAGAGACAGACAGCACGATACAGAGACAGAGACAGACAGCACGATACAGAGACAGTGACAGAGACAGACAGCACGATACAGAGACAGAGACAGAGACAGACAGCACGATACAGAGACAGAGACAGAGACAGACAGCACGATAAAGAGACAGAGACAGACAGCACGATACAGAGGCAGAGACAGAGACAGACAGCACGATAATAAGACAGAGACAGAGACAGACAGCACGATACAGAGACAGAGACAGACAGCACGATACAGAGACAGAGACAGAGACAGACAGCACGATACAGAGACAGAGACAGAGACAGACAGCACGATACAGAGACAGAGACAGACAGCACGATAAAGAGACAGAGACAGAGACAGACAGCACGATACAGAGACAGAGACAGAGACAGACAGCACGATACAGAGACAGAGACAGAGACAGACAGCACGATACAGAGACAGAGACAGAGACAGACAGCACGATAAAGAGACAGAGACAGAGACAGACAGCACGATAAAGAGACAGAGACAGAGACAGACAGCACGATACAGAGACAGAGACAGACAGCACGATACAGAGACAGAGACAGAGACAGACAGCACGATACAGAGACAGAGACAGAGACAGACAGCACGATACAGAGACAGAGACAGAGACAGTCAGCACGATAAAGAGACAGAGACAGAGACAGACAGCACGATACAGAGACAGAGACAGACAGCACGATACAGAGACAGAGACAGAGACAGACAGCACGATACAGAGACAGAGACAGAGACAGACAGCACGATACAGAGACAGAGACAGAGACAGACAGCACGATACAGAGACAGAGACAGAGACAGACAGCACGATACAGAGACAGAGACAGAGACAGACAGCACGATAAAGAGACAGAGACAGAGACAGACAGCACGATAAAGAGACAGAGACAGAGACAGACAGCACGATACGAGACAGAGACAGAGACAGACAGCACGATAAAGAGACAGAGACAGAGACAGACAGCACGATACAGAGACAGAGACAGACAGCACGATAAAGAGACAGAGACAGAGACAGACAGCACAATACAGAGACAGAGACAGAGACAGACAGCACGATATAGAGACAGAGACAGAGACAGACAGCACGATACAGAGACAGAGACAGACAGCACGATACAGAGACAGAGACAGAGACAGACAGCACGATACAGAGACAGAGACAGAGAGAGACAGCACGATACAGAGACAGAGACAGACAGCACGATAAAGAGACAGAGACAGAGACAGACAGCACGATAAAGAGACAGAGACAGAGACAGACAGCACGATAAAGAGACAGAGACAGAGACAGACAGCACGATACGAGACAGAGACAGACAGCACGATACAGAGACAGAGACAGACAGCACGATACAGAGACAGAGACTGAGACAGACAGCACGATACAGAGACAGAGACAGAGACAGACAGCACGATACAGAGGCAGAGACAGAGACAGACAGCACGATGAAGAGACAGAGACAGAGACAGACAGCACGATAAAGAGACAGAGACAGAGACAGACAGCACGATACTGAGACAGAGACAGAGACAGACAGCACGATACAGAGACAGAGACAGAGACAGAGACAGACAGCACGATACAGAGACAGAGACAGAGACAGACAGCACGATACAGAGACAGAGACAGAGACAGACAGCACGATACAGAGACAGAGACAGACAGCACGATACAGAGACAGAGACAGACAGCACGATACAGAGACAGAGACAGAGACAGACAGCACGATACAGAGACAGAGACAGAGACAGACAGCACGATACAGAGACAGAGACAGAGACAGACAGCACAATAAAGAGACAGAGACAGAGACAGACAGCACGATAAAGAGACAGAGACAGAGACAGAGACAGACAGCACGATAAAGAGACAGAGACAGAGACAGACAGCACGATACAGAGACAGAGACAGAGACAGACAGCACGATACAGAGACAGAGATAGAGAGCACGATACAGAGACAGAGACAGAGATAGACAGCACGATACAGAGACAGAGACAGAGACAGTCAGCACGATACAGAGACAGAGACAGACAGCACGATACAGAGACAGAGACAGAGACAGACAGCACGATAAAGAGACAGAGACAGAGACAGACAGCACGATACAGAGACAGAGACAGAGACAGACAGCACGATACAGAGACAGAGACAGAGACAGACAGCACGATACAGAGACAGAGACAGAGACAGACAGCACGATACAGAGACAGAGACAGACAGCACGATAAAGAGACAGAGACAGAGACAGACAGCACGATACAGAGACAGAGACAGACAGCACGATAAAGAGACAGAGACAGACAGCACGATAAAGAGACAGAGACAGAGACAGACAGCACGATACAGAGACTGAGACAGAGACAGACAGCACGATACAGAGACAGAGACAGAGACAGACAGCACGATACAGAGACAGAGACAGAGACAGACAGCACAAGAAAGAGACAGAGACAGAGACAGACAGCACGATACAGAGACAGAGACAGAGAAAGACAGCACGATAAAGAGACAGAGACAGAGACAGACCGCACGATACAGAGACAGAGACAGAGACAGACAGCACGATACACAGACAGAGACAGAGACAGACAGCACGATAAAGAGACAGAGACAGAGACAGACAGCACGATACAGAGACAGAGACAGAGACAGACAGCACGATAAAGAGACAGAGACAGAGACAGAGACAGACAGCACGATAAAGAGACAGAGACAGAGGCAGACAGCACGATAAAGAGACAGAGACAGACAGCACGATACAGAGACAGAGACAGTGACAGACAGCACGATACAGAGACAGAGACAGACAGCACGATACAGAGACAGAGACAGAGACAGACAGCACGATACAGAGACAGAGACAGACAGCACGATAAAGAGACAGAGACAGAGACAGACAGCACGATACAGAGACAGAGACAGAGACAGAGACAGATACAGAGACAGAGACAGAGACAGACAGCACGATACAGAGACAGAGACAGAGACAGACAGCACGATACAGAGATAGAGACAGAGACAGACAGCACGATAAAGAGACAGAGACAGAGACAGACAGCACGATACAGAGACAGAGACAGAGACAGACAGCACGATAAAGAGACAGAGTCAGAGACAGACAGCACGATACAGAGACAGAGACAGAGACAGACAGCACGATACAGAGACAGAGACAGACAGCACGATACAGAGACAGAGACAGAGACAGACAGCACGATACAGAGACAGAGACAGACAGCACGATAAAGAGACAGAGACAGAGATAGACAGCACGATAAAGAGACAGAGACAGAGACAGACAGCACGATACAGAGACAGAGACAGAGACAGACAGCACGATAAAGATACAGAGACAGACAGCACGATAAAGAGACAGAGACAGAGCCAGAGACAGACAGCACGATAAAGAGACAGAGACAGACAGCACGATACAGAGACAGAGACAGACAGCACGATAAAGAGACAGAGACAGAGACGGACAGCACGATAAAGAGACAGAGACAGAGACAGACAGCACGATAAAGAGACAGAGACAGAGACAGACAGCACGATAAAGAGACAGAGACAGAGACAGAGACAGACAGCACGATACAGAGACAGAGACAGACAGCACGATACAGAGACAGAGACAGAGACAGACAGCACGATACAGAGACAGAGACAGAGACAGACAGCACGATAAAGAGACAGAGACAGAGACAGAGACAGACAGCACGATAAAGAGACAGAGACAGAGACAGACAGCACGATAAAGAGACAGAGACAGACAGCACGATACAGAGACAGAGACAGAGACAGACAGCACGATACAGAGACAGAGACAGACAGCACGATAAAGAGACAGAGACAGAGACGGACAGCACGATAAAGAGACAGAGACAGAGACAGACAGCACGATAAAGAGACAGAGACAGAGACAGACAGCACGATAAAGAGACAGAGACAGACAGCACGATACAGAGACAGAGACAGACAGCACGATACAGAGACAGAGACAGAGACAGACAGCACGATAAAGAGACAGAGACAGAGACAGACAGCACGATACAGAGACAGAGACAGACAGCACGATAAAGAGACAGAGACAGACAGCACGATAAAGAGACAGAGACAGAGACAGACAGCACGATAAAGAGACAGAGACAGAGACAGACAGCACGATACAGAGACAGAGACAGAGACAGACAGCACGATAAAGAGACAGAGACAGAGACAGACAGCACGATACAGAGACAGAGACAGACAGCACGATAAAGAGACAGAGACAGACAGCACGATAAAGAGACAGAGACAGAGACAGACAGCACGATACAGAGACTGAGACAGAGACAGACAGCACGATACAGAGACAGAGACAGAGACAGACAGCACGATACAGAGACAGAGACAGAGACAGACAGCACAAGAAAGAGACAGAGACAGACAGCACGATACAGAGACAGAGACAGAGAAAGACAGCACGATAAAGAGACAGAGACAGAGACAGACCGCACGATACAGAGACAGAGACAGAGACAGACAGCACGATACAGAGACAGACAGCACGATACAGAGACAGAGACAGAGACAGACAGCACGATACACAGACAGAGACAGAGACAGACAGCACGATAAAGAGACAGAGACAGACAGCACGATAAAGAGACAGAGACAGAGACAGACAGCACGATAAAGAGACAGAGACAGAGACAGACAGCACGACAAAGAGACAGAGACAGAGGCAGACAGCACGATAAAGAGACAGAGACAGACAGCACGATACAGAGACAGAGACAGTGACAGACAGCCCGATACAGAGACAGAGACAGACAGCACGATACAGAGACAGAGACAGAGACAGACAGCACGATACAGAGACAGAGACAGACAGCATGATAAAGAGACAGAGACAGAGACAGACAGCACGATACAGAGACAGAGACAGAGACAGAGACAGATACAGAGACAGAGACAGAGACAGACAGCACGATACAGAGACAGAGACAGAGACAGACAGCACGATACAGAGATAGAGACAGAGACAGACAGCACGATAAAGAGACAGAGACAGAGACAGACAGCACGATACAGAGACAGAGACAGAGACAGACAGCACGATAAAGAGACAGAGTCAGAGACAGACAGCACGATACAGAGACAGAGACAGAGACAGACAGCACGATACAGAGACAGAGACAGACAGCACGATACAGAGACAGAGACAGAGACAGACAGCACGATACAGAGACAGAGACAGAGACAGACAGCACGATAAAGAGACAGAGACAGAGATAGACAGCACGATAAAGAGACAGAGACAGAGACAGACAGTACGATACAGAGACAGAGACAGAGACAGACAGCACGATAAAGATACAGAGACAGACAGCACGATAAAGAGACAGAGACAGAGACAGACAGCACGATACAGAGACAGAGACAGAGACAGACAGCACGATACAGAGACAGAGACAGAGACAGACAGCACGATACAGAGACAGAGACAGACAGCACGATAAAGAGACAGAGACAGAGACGGACAGCACGATAAAGAGACAGAGACAGAGACAGACAGCACGATAAAGAGACAGAGACAGAGACAGAGACAGACAGCACGATACAGAGACAGAGACAGACAGCACGATACAGAGACAGAGACAGAGACAGACAGCACGATACAGAGACAGAGACAGAGACAGACAGCACGATAAAGAGACAGAGACAGAGACAGAGACAGACAGCACGATAAAGAGACAGAGACAGAGACAGACAGCACGATACAGAGACAGAGACAGAGACAGACAGCACGATAAAGAGACAGAGACAGAGACAGAGACAGACAGCACGATAAAGAGACAGAGACAGAGACAGACAGCACGATAAAGAGACAGAGACAGAGACAGAGACAGACAGTACGATAAAGAGACAGAGACAGAGACGGACAGCACGATAAAGAGACAGAGACAGAGACAGACAGCACGATAAAGAGACAGAGACAGAGACAGACAGCACGATACAGAGACAGAGACAGACAGCACGATACAGAGACAGAGACAGAGACAGACAGCACGATAAAGAGACAGAGACAGAGAGAGACAGCACGATACAGAGACAGAGACAGACAGCACGATAAAGAGACAGAGACAGACAGCACGATAAAGAGACAGAGACAGAGACAGACAGCACGATAAAGAGACAGAGACAGAGACAGACAGCACGATACAGAGACAGAGACAGAGACAGACAGCACGATAAAGATACAGAGACAGAGACAGAGACAGACAGCACGATACAGAGACAGAGACAGAGACAGACAGCACGATACAGAGACAGAGACAGAGACAGACAGCACGATAAAGATACAGAGACAGAGACAGAGACAGACAGCACGATACAGAGACAGAGACAGAGACAGACAGCACGATACAGAGATAGAGACAGAGACAGACAGCACGATAAAGAGACAGAGACAGAGACGGACAGCACGATAAAGAGACAGAGACAGAGACAGACAGCACGATAAAGAGACAGAGACAGAGACAGACAGCACGATAAAGAGACAGAGACAGAGACAGACAGCACGATACAGAGACAGAGACAGACAGCACGATAAAGAGACAGAGACAGAGACAGACAGCACGATACAGAGACAGAGACAGAGACAGACAGCACGATAAAGAGACAGAGACAGAGACAGAGACAGACAGCACGATAAAGAGACAGAGACAGAGACAGAGACAGACAGCACGATACAGAGACAGAGACAGACAGCACGATACAGAGACAGAGACAGAGACAGACAGCACGATACAGAGACAGAGACAGAGACAGACAGCACGATAAAGAGACAGAGACAGAGACAGACAGCACGATACAGAGACAGAGACAGACAGCACGATAAAGAGACAGAGACAGAGACGGACAGCACGATAAAGAGACAGAGACAGAGACAGACAGCACGATAAAGAGACAGAGACAGAGACAGACAGCACGATAAAGAGACAGAGACAGAGACAGAGACAGACAGCACGATACAGAGACAGAGACAGACAGCACGATACAGAGACAGACAGAGACAGACAGCACGATACAGAGACAGAGACAGAGACAGACAGCACGATAAAGAGACAGAGACAGAGACAGAGACAGACAGCACGATAAAGAGACAGAGACAGAGACAGACAGCACGATAAAGAGACAGAGACAGAGACAGACAGCACGATACAGATACAGAGACAGAGACAGACAGCACGATACAGAGACAGAGACAGACAGCACGATAAAGAGACAGAGACAGAGACAGACAGCACGATACAGATACAGAGACAGAGACAGACAGCACGATACAGAGACAGAGACAGACAGCACGATACAGAGACAGTGACAGAGACAGACAGCACGATAAAGAGACAGAGACAGAGACAGACAGCACGATAAAGAGACAGAGACAGAGACAGACAGCACGATAAAGAGACAGAGACAGAGACAGACAGCACGATACAGAGACAGAGACAGACAGCACGATACAGAGACAGAGACAGAGACAGACAGCACGATACAGAGACAGAGACAGAGACAGACAGCACGATAAAGAGACAGAGACAGAGACAGAGACAGACAGCACGATAAAGAGACAGAGACAGAGACGGACAGCACGATAAAGAGACAGAGACAGAGACAGAGACAGACAGCACGATAAAGAGACAGAGACAGAGACAGAGACAGACAGCACGATAAAGAGACAGAGACAGAGACAGAGACAGACAGCACGATAAAGAGACAGAGACAGACAGCACGATACAGAGACAGAGACAGACAGCACGATACAGAGACAGAGACAGAGACAGACAGCACGATAAAGAGACAGAGACAGAGACAGACAGCACGATACAGAGACAGAGACAGACAGCACGATAAAGAGACAGAGACAGACAGCACGATACAGAGACAGAGACAGACAGCACGATACAGAGACAGAGACAGAGACAGACAGCACGATAAAGAGACAGAGACAGAGACAGACAGCACGATAAAGAGACAGAGACAGAGACAGAGACAGACAGCACGATACAGAGACAGAGACAGAGACAGACAGCACGATAAAGAGACAGAGACAGAGACAGACAGCACGATACAGAGACAGAGACAGGCAGCACGATAAAGAGACAGAGACAGACAGCACGATAAAGAGACAGAGACAGAGACAGACAGCACGATACAGAGACAGAGACAGACATCACGATACAGAGACTGAGACAGAGACAGACAGCACGATACAGAGACAGAGACAGAGACAGACAGCACGATACAGAGACAGAGACAGAGACAGACAGCACAAGAAAGAGACAGAGACAGACAGCACGATACAGAGACAGAGACAGAGAAAGACAGCACGATAAAGAGACAGAGACAGAGACAGACCGCACGATACAGAGACAGAGACAGAGACAGACAGCACGATACACAGACAGAGACAGAGACAGACAGCACGATAAAGAGACAGAGACAGACAGCACGATAAAGAGACAGAGACAGAGACAGACAGCACGATAAAGAGACAGAGACAGAGACAGACAGCACGATAAAGAGACAGAGACAGAGGCAGACAGCACGATAAAGAGACAGAGACAGACAGCACGATACAGAGACAGAGACAGTGACAGACAGCACGATACAGAGACAGAGACAGACAGCACGATACAGAGACAGAGACAGAGACAGACAGCACGATACAGAGACAGAGACAGACAGCACGATAAAGAGACAGAGACAGAGACAGACAGCACGATACAGAGACAGAGACATAGACAGAGACAGATACAGAGACAGAGACAGAGACAGACAGCACGATACAGAGACAGAGACAGAGACAGACAGCACGATACAGAGATAGAGACAGAGACAGACAGCACGATAAAGAGACAGAGACAGAGACAGACAGCACGATACAGAGACAGAGACAGAGACAGACAGCACGATACAGAGACAGAGACAGAGACAGAGACAGAGACAGACAGCACGATAAAGAGACAGAGTCAGAGACAGACAGCACGATACAGAGACAGAGACAGAGACAGACAGCACGATACAGAGACAGAGACAGACAGCACGATACAGAGACAGAGACAGAGACAGAGACAGGCAGCACGATACAGAGACAGAGACAGAGACAGACAGCACGATAAAGATACAGAGACAGACAGCACGATACAGAGACAGAGACAGAGACAGACAGCACGATAAAGAGACAGAGACAGAGCCAGAGACAGACAGCACGATAAAGAGACAGAGACAGAGACAGGCAGCACGATACAGAGACAGAGACAGAGACAGACAGCACGATAAAGATACAGAGACAGACAGCACGATAAAGAGACAGAGACAGAGCCAGAGACAGACAGCACGATAAAGAGACAGAGACAGAGACAGACAGCACGATACAGAGACAGAGACAGACAGCACGATAAAGAGACAGAGACAGAGACGGACAGCACGATAAAGAGACAGAGACAGAGACAGACAGCACGATAAAGAGACAGAGACAGAGACAGACAGCACGATAAAGAGACAGAGACAGAGACAGAGACAGACAGCACGATACAGAGACAGAGACAGACAGCACGATACAGAGACAGAGACAGAGACAGACAGCACGATACAGAGACAGAGACAGAGACAGACAGCACGATAAAGAGACAGAGACAGAGACAGAGACAGACAGCACGATAAAGAGACAGAGACAGAGACAGACAGCACGATACAGAGACAGAGACAGAGACAGGCAGCACGATACAGAGACAGAGACAGACAGCATGATACAGAGACAGAGACAGACAGCACGATACAGAGACAGAGACAGACAGCATGATACAGAGACAGAGACAGACAGCACGATACAGAGACAGAGACAGACAGCACGATAAAGAGACAGAGACAGAGACAGAGACAGACAGCACGATAAAGAGACAGAGACAGAGACAGACAGCACGATAAAGAGACAGAGACAGAGACAGACAGCACGATAAAGAGACAGAGACAGACAGCACGATACAGAGACAGAGACAGACAGCACGATACAGAGACAGAGACAGAGACAGACAGCACGATAAAGAGACAGAGACAGAGACAGACAGCACGATACAGAGACAGAGACAGACAGCACGATAAAGAGACAGAGACAGACAGCACGATAAAGAGACAGAGACAGAGACAGACAGCACGATAAAGATACAGAGACAGAGACAGAGACAGACAGCACGATACAGAGACAGAGACAGAGACAGACAGCACGATACAGAGATAGAGACAGAGACAGACAGCACGATAAAGAGACAGAGACAGAGACAGACAGCATGATACAGAGACAGAGACAGAGACAGACAGCACGATAAAGAGACAGAGTCAGAGACAGACAGCACGATACAGAGACAGAGACAGAGACAGACAGCACGATACAGAGACAGAGACAGACAGCACGATACAGAGACAGAGACAGAGACAGACAGCACGATACAGAGACAGAGACAGAGACAGACAGCACGATAAAGAGACAGAGACAGAGACAGACAGCACGATACAGAGACAGAGACAGAGACAGACAGCACGATAAAGATACAGAGACAGACAGCACGATAAAGAGACAGAGACAGAGCCAGAGACAGACAGCACGATAAAGAGACAGAGACAGAGACAGACAGCACGATACAGAGACAGAGACAGACAGCACGATAAAGAGACAGAGACAGAGACGGACAGCACGATAAAGAGACAGAGACAGAGACAGACAGCACGATAAAGAGACAGAGACAGAGACAGACAGCACGATACAGAGACAGAGACAGACAGCACGATACAGAGACAGAGACAGAGACAGAGACAGACAGCACGATACAGAGACAGAGACAGACAGCACGATACAGAGACAGAGACAGAGACAGACAGCACGATACAGAGACAGAGACAGAGACAGACAGCACGATAAAGAGACAGAGACAGAGACAGAGACAGACAGCACGATAAAGAGACAGAGACAGAGACAGAGACAGACAGCACGATAAAGAGACAGAGACAGAGACGGACAGCACGATAAAGAGACAGAGACAGAGACAGACAGCACGATAAAGAGACAGAGACAGAGACAGACAGCACGATAAAGAGACAGAGACAGACAGCACGATAAAGAGACAGAGACAGAGACAGATAGCACGATAAAGAGACAGAGACAGAGACAGACAGCACGATACAGAGACAGAGACAGACAGCACGATACAGAGACAGAGACAGAGACAGACAGCACGATAAAGAGACAGAGACAGAGACAGACAGCACGATACAGAGACAGAGACAGACAGCACGATAAAGAGACAGACAGACAGCACGATAAAGAGACAGAGACAGAGACAGACAGCACGATAAAGAGACAGAGACAGAGACAGAGACAGACAGCACGATACAGAGACAGAGAAAGAGACAGACAGCACGATAAAGAGACAGAGACAGAGACAGACAGCACGATACAGAGACAGAGACAGAGACAGACAGCACGATAAATAGACAGAGACAGAGACAGACAGCACGATACAGAGACAGAGACAGACAGCACGATAAAGAGACAGAGACAGAGACAGACAGCACGATAAAGAGACAGAGACAGAGACAGAGACAGACAGCACGATACAGAGACAGAGACAGAGACAGACAGCACGATAAAGAGACAGAGACAGAGACAGAGACAGACAGCACGATACAGAGACAGAGACAGAGACAGACAGCACGATTCAGAGACAGAGACAGAGACAGACAGCACGATTCAGAGACAGAGACAGAGACAGACAGCACGATTCAGAGACAGAGACAGAGACAGACAGCACGATACAGAGACAGAGACAGACAGCACGATACAGAGACAGAGACAGAGACAGACAGCACGATACAGAGACAGAGACAGAGACAGACAGCACGATAAAGAGACAGAGACAGAGACAGACAGCACGATAAAGAGACAGAGACAGAGACAGAGACAGACAGCACGATACAGAGACAGAGACAGAGACAGACAGCACGATAAAGAGACAGAGACAGAGACAGAGACAGACAGCACGATACAGAGACAGAGACAGAGACAGACAGCACGATAAAGAGACAGAGACAGAGACAGACAGCACGATAAAGAGACAGAGACAGAGACAGAGACAGACAGCACGATACAGAGACAGAGACAGAGACAGACAGCACGATAAAGAGACAGAGACAGAGACAGACAGCACGATAAAGAGACAGAGACAGAGACAGACAGCACGATAAAGAGACAGAGACAGAGACAGACAGCACGATACAGAGACAGAGACAGAGACAGACAGCACGATACAGAGACAGAGACAGAGACAGACAGCACGATACAGAGACAGAGACAGACAGCACGATACAGAGACAGAGACAGACAGCACGATAAAGAGACAGAGACAGACAGCACGATACAGAGACAGAGACAGAGACAGACAGCACGATACAGAGACAGAGACAGACAGCACGATACAGAGACAGAGACAGACAGCACGATAAAGAGACAGAGACAGAGACAGACAGCACGATAAAGAGACAGAGACAGAGACAGACAGCACGATAAAGAGACAGAGACAGAGACAGAGACAGACAGCACGATACAGAGACAGAGACAGAGACAGACAGCACGATAAAGAGACAGAGACAGAGACAGACAGCACGATACAGAGACAGAGACAGACAGCACGATAAAGAGACAGAGACAGAGACAGACAGCACGATACAGAGACAGAGACAGACATCACGATACAGAGACTGAGACAGAGACAGACAGCACGATACAGAGACAGAGACAGACAGCACGATACAGAGACAGAGACAGAGACAGACAGCACAAGAAAGAGACAGAGACAGACAGCACGATACAGAGACAGAGACAGAGAAAGACAGCACGATAAAGAGACAGAGACAGAGACAGACCGCACGATACAGAGACAGAGACAGAGACAGACAGCACGATACACAGACAGAGACAGAGACAGACAGCACGATAAAGAGACAGAGACAGACAGCACGATAAAGAGACAGAGACAGAGACAGACAGCACGATAAAGAGACAGAGACAGAGACAGACAGCACGATAAAGAGACAGAGACAGAGGCAGACAGCACGATAAAGAGACAGAGACAGACAGCACGATACAGAGACAGAGACAGTGACAGACAGCACGATACAGAGACAGAGACAGACAGCACGATACAGAGACAGAGACAGAGACAGACAGCACGATACAGAGACAGAGACAGACAGCATGATAAAGAGACAGAGACAGAGACAGACAGCACGATACAGAGACAGAGACATAGACAGAGACAGATACAGAGACAGAGACAGAGACAGACAGCACGATACAGAGACAGAGACAGAGACAGACAGCACGATACAGAGACAGAGACAGAGACAGACAGCACGATACAGAGACAGAGACAGAGACAGACAGCACGATACAGAGACAGAGACAGACAGCACGATAAAGAGACAGAGACTGAGACAGACAGCACGATACAGAGACAGAGACAGAGACAGACAGCACGATAAAGATACAGAGACAGACAGCACGATAAAGAGACAGAGACAGAGCCAGAGACAGACAGCACGATAAAGAGACAGAGACAGAGACAGACAGCACGATACAGAGACAGAGACAGACAGCACGATAAAGAGACAGAGACAGAGACAGACAGCACGATAAAGAGACAGAGACAGAGACAGACAGCACGATAAAGAGACAGAGACAGAGACAGAGACAGACAGCACGATACAGAGACAGAGACAGACAGCACGATACAGAGACAGAGACAGAGACAGACAGCACGATAAAGAGACAGAGACAGAGACAGAGACAGACAGCACGATAAAGAGACAGAGACAGAGACAGACAGCACGATAAAGAGACAGAGACAGAGACAGAGACAGACAGCACGATAAAGAGACAGAGACAGAGACGGACAGCACGATAAAGAGACAGAGACAGAGACAGACAGCACGATAAAGAGACAGAGACAGAGACAGACAGCACGATAAAGAGACAGAGACAGACAGCACGATACAGAGACAGAGACAGACAGCACGATACAGAGACAGAGACAGAGACAGACAGCACGATAAAGAGACAGAGACAGAGACAGACAGCACGATACAGAGACAGAGACAGACAGCACGATAAAGAGACAGACAGACAGCACGATAAAGAGACAGAGACAGAGACAGACAGCACGATACAGAGACAGAGACAGAGACAGACAGCACGATAAAGAGACAGAGACAGAGACAGACAGCACGATACAGAGACAGAGACAGAGACAGACAGCACGATAAAGAGACAGAGACAGAGACAGACAGCACGATTCAGAGACAGAGACAGAGACAGACAGCACGATACAGAGACAGAGACAGAGACAGACAGCACGATACAGAGACAGAGACAGAGACAGACAGCACGATAAAGAGACAGAGACAGAGACAGAGACAGACAGCACGATACAGAGACAGAGACAGACAGCACGATAAAGAGACAGAGACAGAGACAGACAGCACGATAAAGAGACAGAGACAGAGACAGAGACAGACAGCACGATACAGAGACAGAGACAGAGACAGACAGCACGATAAAGAGACAGAGACAGAGACAGAGACAGACAGCACGATACAGAGACAGAGACAGAGACAGACAGCACGATAAAGAGACAGAGACAGAGACAGACAGCACGATAAAGAGACAGAGACAGAGACAGAGACAGACAGCACGATACAGAGACAGAGACAGAGACAGACAGCACGATAAAGAGACAGAGACAGAGACAGACAGCACGATAAAGAGACAGAGACAGAGACAGACAGCACGATAAAGAGACAGAGACAGAGACAGAGACAGACAGCACGATACAGAGACAGAGACAGAGACAGACAGCACGATACAGAGACAGAGACAGAGACAGACAGCTCGATACAGAGACAGAGACAGAGACAGACAGCACGATACAGAGACAGAGACAGAGACTGACAGCACGATAAAGAGACAGAGACAGAGACAGACAGCACGATAAAGAGACAGAGACAGAGACAGACAGCACGATACAGAGACAGAGACAGAGACAGACAGCACGATAAAGAGACAGAGACAGAGACAGAGACAGACAGCACGATACAGAGACAGAGACAGAGACAGACAGCACGATAAAGAGACAGAGACAGAGACAGACAGCACGATAAAGAGACAGAGACAGAGACAGACAGCACGATACAGAGACAGAGACAGAGACAGACAGCACGATACAGAGACAGAGACAGAGACAGACAGCACGATACAGAGACAGAGACAGAGACAGACAGCACGATACAGAGACAGAGACAGACAGCACGATAAAGAGACAGAGACAGAGACAGAGACAGACAGCACGATAAAGAGACAGAGACAGAGACAGACAGCACGATAAAGAGACAGAGACAGAGACAGACAGCACGATAAAGAGACAGAGACAGAGACAGACAGCACGATACAGAGACAGAGACAGAGACAGACAGCACGATACAGAGACAGAGACAGAGACAGACAGCACGATACAGAGACAGAGACAGACAGCACGATACAGAGACAGAGACAGACAGCACGATAAAGAGACAGAGACAGACAGCACGATACAGAGACAGAGACAGAGACAGACAGCACGATACAGAGACAGAGACAGACAGCACGATACAGAGACAGAGACAGACAGCACGATAAAGAGACAGAGACAGAGACAGACAGCACGATAAAGAGACAGAGACAGAGACAGACAGCACGATACAGATACAGAGACAGAGACAGACAGCACAATACAGAGACAGAGAGAGACAGCACGATAAAGAGACAGAGACAGAGACAGACAGCACGATAAAGAGACAGAGACAGAGACAGACAGCACGATACAGAGACAGAGACAGAGACAGACAGCACGATACAGAGACAGTGACAGAGACAGACAGCACGATACAGAGACAGAGACAGACAGCACGATACAGAGACAGAGACAGAGACAGACAGCACGATACTGAGACAGAGACTGACAGCACGATACAGAGACAGAGACAGACAGCACGATAAAGAGACAGAGACAGGGACAGAGACAGACAGCACGATACAGAGACAGAGACAGAGACAGACAGCACGATACAGAGACAGAGACAGACAGCACGATAAAGAGACAGAGACAGAGACAGAGACAGACAGCACGATAAAGAGACAGATACAGAGACAGAGACAGACAGCACGATAAAGAGACAGAGACAGAGACAGACAGCACGATAAAGAGACAGAGACAGAGACAGAGACAGACAGCACGATAAAGAGACAGAGACAGAGACAGAGACAGACAGCACGATAAAGAGACAGTGACAGAGACAGACAGCACGATAAAGAGACAGAGACAGAGACAGAGACAGACAGCACGATAAAGAGACAGAGACAGAGACAGACAGCACGATACAGAGACAGAGACAGACAGCACGATACAGAGACAGAGACAGAGACAGACAGCACGATACAGAGACAGAGACAGAGACAGACAGCACGATACAGAGACAGAGACAGAGACAGACAGCACGATACAGAGACAGAGACAGAGACAGACAGCACGATACAGAGACAGAGACAGAGACAGACAGCACGATAAAGAGACAGAGACAGAGACAGACAGCACGATAAAGAGACAGAGACAGAGACAGACAGCACGATACAGAGACAGAGACAGAGACAGACAGCACGATACAGAGACAGAGACAGACAGCACGATACAGAGACAGAGACAGAGACAGACAGCACGATACAGAGACAGAGACAGACAGCACGAGACAGAGACAGAGACAGACAGCACGATAAAGAGACAGAGACAGAGACAGACAGCACGATACAGAGACAGAGACAGAGACAGACAGCACGATAAAGAGACAGAGACAGAGACAGACAGCACAATACAGAGACAGAGACAGAGACAGACAGCACGATATAGAGACAGAGAGAGAGACAGACAGCACGATACAGAGACAGAGACAGACAGCACGATACAGAGACAGAGACAGAGACAGACAGCACGATACAGAGACAGAGACAGAGACAGACAGCACGATAAAGAGACAGAGACAGAGACAGACAGCACGATACAGAGACAGAGACAGAGACAGACAGCACGATAAAGAGACAGAGACAGAGACAGACAGCACAATACAGAGACAGAGACAGAGACAGACAGCACGATATAGAGACAGAGAGAGAGACAGACAGCACGATACAGAGACAGAGACAGACAGCACGATACAGAGACAGAGACAGAGACAGACAGCACGATACAGAGACAGAGACAGAGACAGACAGCACGATACAGAGACAGAGACAGAGACAGACAGCACGATATAGAGACAGAGAGAGAGACAGACAGCACGATACAGAGACAGAGACAGACAGCACGATACAGAGACAGAGACAGAGACAGACAGCACGATACAGAGACAGAGACAGAGACAGACAGCACGATAAAGAGACAGAGACAGAGACAGACAGCACGATAAAGAGACAGAGACAGAGACAGACAGCACGATAAAGAGACAGAGACAGAGACAGACAGCACGATACGAGACAGAGACAGACAGCACGATACAGAGACAGAGACAGACAGCACGATACAGAGACAGAGACTGAGACAGACAGCACGATACAGAGACAGAGACAGAGACAGACAGCACGATACAGAGACAGAGACAGAGACAGACAGCACGATACAGAGACAGAGACAGAGACAGACAGCACGATACAGAGGCAGAGACAGAGACAGACAGCACGATGAAGAGACAGAGACAGAGACAGACAGCACGATAAAGAGACAGAGACAGAGACAGACAGCACGATACAGAGACAGAGACAGAGACAGACAGCACGATACAGAGACAGAGACAGAGACAGAGACAGACAGCACGATACAGAGTCAGAGACAGAGACAGACAGCACGATACAGAGACAGAGACAGAGACAGACAGCACGATACAGAGACAGAGACAGACAGCACGATACAGAGACAGAGACAGACAGCATGATACAGAGACAGAGACAGAGACAGACAGCACGATACAGAGACAGAGACAGAGACAGACAGCACAATAAAGAGACAGAGACAGAGACAGACAGCACGATAAAGAGACAGAGACAGAGACAGACAGCACGATAAAGAGACAGAGACAGAGACAGACAGCACGATACAGAGACAGAGACAGAGACAGACAGCACGATACAGAGACAGAGATAGAGAGCACGATACAGAGACAGAGACAGAGATAGACAGCACGATACAGAGACAGAGACAGAGACAGTCAGCACGATACAGAGACAGAGACAGAGACAGACAGCACGATACAGAGACAGAGACAGAGACAGACAGCACGATAAAGAGACAGAGACAGAGACAGACAGCACGATAAAGAGACAGAGACAGACAGCACGATAAAGAGACAGAGACAGAGACAGACAGCACGATAAAGAGACAGAGACAGAGACAGAGACAGACAGCACGATACAGAGACAGAGACAGAGACAGACAGCACGATAAAGAGACAGAGACAGAGACAGACAGCACGATACAGAGACAGAGACAGACAGCACGATAAAGAGACAGAGACAGACAGCACGATAAAGAGACAGAGACAGAGACAGACAGCACGATACAGAGACAGAGACAGACATCACGATACAGAGACTGAGACAGAGACAGACAGCACGATACAGAGACAGAGACAGAGACAGACAGCACGATACAGAGACAGAGACAGAGACAGACAGCACAAGAAAGAGACAGAGACAGACAGCACGATACAGAGACAGAGACAGAGAAAGACAGCACGATAAAGAGACAGAGACAGAGACAGACCGCACGATACAGAGACAGAGACAGAGACAGACAGCACGATACACAGACAGAGACAGAGACAGACAGCACGATAAAGAGACAGAGACAGAGACAGACAGCACGATAAAGAGACAGAGACAGAGGCAGACAGCACGATAAAGAGACAGAGACAGACAGCACGATACAGAGACAGAGACAGTGACAGACAGCACGATACAGAGACAGAGACAGACAGCACGATACAGAGACAGAGACAGAGACAGACAGCACGATACAGAGACAGAGACAGACAGCATGATAAAGAGACAGAGACAGAGACAGACAGCACGATACAGAGACAGAGACATAGACAGAGACAGATACAGAGACAGAGACAGAGACAGACAGCACGATACAGAGACAGAGACAGAGACAGACAGCACGATACAGAGATAGAGACAGAGACAGACAGCACGATAAAGAGACAGAGACAGAGACAGACAGCACGATACAGAGACAGAGACAGAGACAGACAGCACGATACAGAGACAGAGAGAGAGACAGACAGCACGATACAGAGACAGAGACAGACAGCAAGATACAGAGACAGAGACAGACAGCACGATAAAGAGACAGAGTCAGAGACAGACAGCACGATACAGAGACAGAGACAGACAGCACGATACAGAGACATAGACAGAGACAGACAGCACGATACAGAGACAGAGACAGAGACAGACAGCACGATACAGAGACAGAGACAGAGACAGACAGCACGATACAGAGACAGAGACAGAGACAGACAGCACGATACAGAGACAGAGACAGAGACAGACAGCACGATAAAGAGACAGAGATAGAGACAGACAGCACGATACAGAGACAGAGACAGAGACAGACAGCACGATACAGAGACAGAGACAGAGACAGACAGCACGATACAGAGACAGAGACAGAGACAGACAGCACGATAAAGAGACAGAGACAGAGACAGACAGCACGATACAGAGACAAAGACAGAGACAGACAGCACGATAAAGAGACAGAGTCAGAGACAGACAGCACGATACAGAGACAGAGACAGAGACAGACAGCACGATACAGAGACAGAGACAGACAGCACGATACAGAGACAGAGACAGAGACAGACAGCACGATACAGAGACAGAGACAGAGACAGACAGCACGATAAAGAGACAGAGACAGAGATAGACAGCACGATAAAGAGACAGAGACAGAGACAGACAGCACGATACAGAGACAGAGACAGAGACAGACAGCACGATAAAGATACAGAGACAGACAGCACGATAAAGAGACAGAGACAGAGCCAGAGACAGAGACAGACAGCACGATAAAGAGACAGAGACAGAGACAGACAGACACGATACAGAGACAGAGACAGACAGCACGATAAAGAGACAGAGACAGAGACGGACAGCACGATAAAGAGACAGAGACAGAGACAGACAGCACGATAAAGAGACAGAGACAGAGACAGACAGCACGATAAAGAGACAGAGACAGAGACAGAGACAGACAGCACGATACAGAGACAGAGACAGACAGCACGATACAGAGACAGAGACAGAGACAGACAGCACGATACAGAGACAGAGACAGAGACAGACAGCACGATAAAGAGACAGAGACAGAGACAGAGACAGACAGCACGATAAAGAGACAGAGACAGAGACAGACAGCACGATAAAGAGACAGAGACAGAGACAGAGACAGACAGCACGATAAAGAGACAGAGACAGAGACGGACAGCACGATAAAGAGACAGAGACAGAGACAGACAGCACGATAAAGAGACAGAGACAGAGACAGACAGCACGATAAAGAGACAGAGACAGAGACAGACAGCACGATACAGAGACAGAGACAGACAGCACGATACAGAGACAGAGACAGAGACAGACAGCACGATACAGAGACAGAGACAGACAGCACGATACAGAGACAGAGACAGAGACAGACAGCACGATAAAGAGACAGAGACAGAGACAGACAGCACGATACAGAGACAGAGACAGACAGCACGATAAAGAGACAGAGACAGACAGCACGATAAAGAGACAGAGACAGAGACAGACAGCACGATAAAGAGACAGAGACAGAGACAGAGACAGACAGCACGATACAGAGACAGAGACAGAGACAGACAGCACGATAAAGATACAGAGACAGAGACAGAGACAGACAGCACGATACAGAGACAGAGACAGAGACAGACAGCACGATACAGAGATAGAGACAGAGACAGACAGCACGATAAAGAGACAGAGACAGAGACAGACAGCATGATACAGAGACAGAGACAGAGACAGACAGCACGATAAAGAGACAGAGTCAGAGACAGACAGCACGATACAGAGACAGACAGCACGATACAGAGACAGAGACAGACAGCACGATACAGAGACAGAGACAGAGACAGACAGCACGATACAGAGACAGAGACAGAGACAGACAGCACGATAAAGAGACAGAGACAGAGATAGACAGCACGATAAAGAGACAGAGACAGAGACAGACAGCACGATACAGAGACAGAGACAGAGACAGACAGCACGATAAAGATACAGAGACAGAGACAGACAGCACGATACAGAGACAGAGACAGAGACAGACAGCACGATAAAGAGACAGAGACAGAGACAGACAGCACGATACAGAGACAGAGACAGAGACAGACAGCACGATAAAGATACAGAGACAGAGACAGACAGCACGATAAAGAGACAGAGACAGAGCCAGAGACAGACAGCACGATAAAGAGACAGAGACAGAGACAGACAGCACGATACAGAGACAGAGACAGACAGCACGATAAAGAGACAGAGACAGAGACGGACCGCACGATAAAGAGACAGAGACAGAGACAGACAGCACGATACAGAGACAGAGACAGAGACAGACAGCACGATACAGAGACAGAGACAGAGACAGACAGCACGATACAGAGACAGAGACAGACAGCACGACACAGAGACAGAGACAGAGACAGACAGCACGATACAGAGACAGAGACAGAGACAGACAGCACGATACAGAGACAGAGACAGAGACAGACAGCACGATAAAGAGACAGAGACAGAGACGGACAGCACGATAAAGAGACAGAGACAGAGACAGAGACAGACAGCACGACACAGAGACAGAGACGGACAGCACGATAAAGAGACAGAGACAGAGACAGACAGCACGATAAAGAGACAGAGACAGAGACAGAGACAGACAGCACGACACAGAGACAGAGACAGAGACAGACAGCACGATACAGAGACAGAGACAGACAGCACGATAAAGAGACAGAGACAGAGACGGACAGCACGATACAGAGACAGAGACAGACAGCACGATAAAGAGACAGAGACAGAGACGGACAGCACGATACAGAGACAGAGACAGAGACAGAGACAGACAGCACGATACAGAGACAGAGACAGACAGCACGATAAAGAGACAGAGACAGAGACAGACAGCACGATAAAGAGACAGAGACAGAGACGGACAGCACGATACAGAGACAGAGACAGACAGCACGATAAAGAGACAGAGACAGAGACAGACAGCACGATACAGAGACAGAGACAGAGACAGACAGCACGATAAAGAGACAGAGACAGAGACAGACAGCACGATAAAGAGACAGAGACAGAGACAGAGACAGACAGCACGATACAGAGACAGAGACAGACAGCACGATACAGAGACAGAGACAGAGACAGACAGCACGATACAGAGACAGAGACAGAGACAGACAGCACGATAAAGAGACAGAGACAGAGACAGAGACAGACAGCACGATAAAGAGACAGAGACAGAGACAGACAGCACGATAAAGAGACAGAGACAGAGACAGAGACAGACAGCACGATAAAGAGACAGAGACAGAGACAGACAGCACGATAAAGAGACAGAGACAGAGACAGACAGCACGATACAGAGACAGAGACAGAGACAGACAGCACGATACAGAGACAGAGACAGAGACAGACAGCACGATAAAGAGACAGAGACAGACAGCACGATACAGAGACAGAGACAGACAGCACGATACAGAGACAGAGACAGAGACAGACAGCACGATAAAGAGACAGAGACAGAGACAGACAGCACGATACAGAGACAGAGACAGACAGCACGATAAAGAGACAGACAGACAGCACGATAAAGAGACAGAGACAGAGACAGACAGCACGATAAAGAGACAGAGACAGAGACAGAGACAGACAGCACGATACAGAGACAGAGACAGAGACAGACAGCACGATAAAGAGACAGAGACAGAGACAGACAGCACGATACAGAGACAGAGACAGAGACAGACAGCACGATAAATAGACAGAGACAGAGACAGACAGCACGATACAGAGACAGAGACAGACAGCACGATAAAGAGACAGAGACAGAGACAGACAGCACGATAAAGAGACAGAGACAGAGACAGAGACAGACAGCACGATACAGAGACAGAGACAGAGACAGACAGCACGATAAAGAGACAGAGACAGAGACAGACAGCACGATTCAGAGACAGAGACAGAGACAGACAGCACGATAAAGAGACAGAGACAGAGACAGACAGCACGATAAAGAGACAGAGACAGAGACAGAGACAGACAGCACGATACAGAGACAGAGACAGAGACAGACAGCACGATACAGAGACAGAGACAGAGACAGAGACAGACAGCACGATAAAGAGACAGAGACAGAGACAGACAGCACGATAAAGAGACAGAGACAGAGACAGACAGCACGATAAAGAGACAGAGACAGAGACAGAGACAGACAGCACGATACAGAGACAGAGACAGAGACAGACAGCACGATACAGAGACAGAGACAGAGACAGACAGCACGATACAGAGACAGAGACAGAGACAGACAGCACGATAAAGAGACAGAGACAGAGACAGACAGCACGATAAAGAGACAGAGACAGAGACAGAGACAGACAGCACGATACAGAGACAGAGACAGAGACAGACAGCACGATACAGAGACAGAGACAGAGACAGAGACAGACAGCACGATACAGAGACAGAGACAGAGACAGACAGCACGATAAAGAGACAGAGACAGAGACAGACAGCACGATAAAGAGACAGAGACAGAGACAGAGACAGACAGCACGATACAGAGACAGAGACAGAGACAGACAGCACGATAAAGAGACAGAGACAGAGACAGACAGCACGATAAAGAGACAGAGACAGAGACAGACAGCACGATAAAGAGACAGAGACAGAGACAGAGACAGACAGCACGATACAGAGACAGAGACAGAGACAGACAGCACGATAAAGAGACAGAGACAGAGACAGACAGCACGATAAAGAGACAGAGACAGAGACAGACAGCACGATACAGAGACAGAGACAGAGACAGACAGCACGATACAGAGACAGAGACAGAGACAGACAGCACGATACAGAGACAGAGACAGAGACAGACAGCACAATACAGAGACAGAGACAGACAGCACGATAAAGAGACAGAGACAGAGACAGAGACAGACAGCACGATAAAGAGACAGAGACAGAGACAGACAGCACGATAAAGAGACAGAGACAGAGACAGACAGCACGATAAAGAGACAGAGACAGAGATCGAGACAGACAGCACGATAAAGAGATAGAGACAGAGACAGACAGCACGATACAGAGACAGAGACAGAGACAGACAGCACGATACAGAGACAGAGACAGACAGCACGATACAGAGACAGAGACAGACAGCACGATACAGAGACAGAGACAGAGACAGGCAGCACGATACAGAGACAGAGACAGAGACAGACAGCACGATACAGAGACAGAGACAGAGACAGACAGCACGATACAGAGACAGAGACAGAGACAGACAGCACGATACAGAGACAGAGACAGAGACAGACAGCACGATACAGAGACAGAGACAGACAGCACGATACAGAGACAGAGACAGACAGCACGATAAAGAGACAGAGACAGACAGCACGATACAGAGACAGAGACAGAGACAGACAGCACGATACAGAGACAGAGACAGACAGCACGATACAGAGACAGAGACAGACAGCACGATAAAGAGACAGAGACAGAGACAGACAGCACGATAAAGAGACAGAGACAGAGACAGACAGCACGATACAGATACAGAGACAGAGACAGACAGCACGATACAGAGACAGAGACACAGACAGACAGCACGATACAGAGACAGTGACAGAGACAGACAGCACGATAAAGAGACAGAGACAGAGACAGAGACAGACAGCACGATACAGAGACAGAGACAGACAGCACGATAAAGAGACAGAGACAGAGACAGACAGCACGATAAAGAGACAGAGACAGAGACAGACAGCACGATACAGAGACAGAGACAGACAGCACGATACAGAGACAGAGACAGAGACAGACAGCACGATACAGAGACAGAGACAGAGACAGACAGCACGATACAGAGACAGAGACAGAGACAGACAGCACGATACAGAGACAGAGACAGAGACAGACAGCACGATAAAGAGACAGAGACAGAGACAGACAGCACGATAAAGAGACAGAGACAGAGACAGACAGCACGATACGAGACAGAGACAGACAGCACGATAAAGAGACAGAGACAGAGACAGACAGCACGATACAGAGACAGAGACAGAGACAGACAGCACGATAAAGAGACAGAGACAGAGACAGACAGCACAATACAGAGACAGAGACAGAGACAGACAGCACGATATAGAGACAGAGACAGAGACAGAGACAGACAGCACGATAAAGAGACAGAGACAGAGACAGACAGCACGATACAGAGACAGAGACAGAGACAGACAGCACGATACAGAGACAGAGACAGACAGCACGATACAGAGACAGAGACAGAGACAGACAGCACGATACAGAGACAGAGACAGACAGCACGATACAGAGACAGAGACAGACAGCACGATACAGAGACAGAGACAGAGACAGACAGCACGATAAAGAGACAGAGACAGAGACAGACAGCACGATACGAGACAGAGACAGACAGCACGATACAGAGACAGAGACAGACAGCACGATACAGAGACAGAGACTGAGACAGACAGCACGATACAGAGACAGAGACAGAGACAGACAGCACGATACAGAGGCAGAGACAGAGACAGACAGCACGATGAAGAGACAGAGACAGAGACAGACAGCACGATAAAGAGACAGAGACAGAGACAGACAGCACGATACAGAGACAGAGACAGAGACAGACAGCACGATACAGAGACAGAGACAGAGACAGACAGCACGATACAGAGACAGAGACAGAGACAGACAGCACGATACAGAGACAGAGACAGAGACAGACAGCACGATACAGAGACAGAGACAGACAGCACGATACAGAGACAGAGACAGACAGCATGATACAGAGACAGAGACAGAGACAGACAGCACGATACAGAGACAGAGACAGAGACAGACAGCACAATAAAGAGACAGAGACAGAGACAGACAGCACGATAAAGAGACAGAGACAGAGACAGACAGCACGATACAGAGACAGAGACAGAGACAGACAGCACGATACAGAGACAGAGATAGAGAGCACGATACAGAGACAGAGACAGAGATAGACAGCACGATACAGAGACAGAGACAGAGACAGTCAGCACGATACAGAGACAGAGACAGAGACAGACAGCACGATACAGAGACAGAGACAGAGACAGACAGCACGATAAAGAGACAGAGACAGAGACAGACAGCACGATACAGAGACAGAGACAGAGACAGACAGCACGATACAGAGACAGAGACAGAGACAGACAGCACGATAAAGAGACAGAGACAGAGACAGACAGCACGATACAGAGACAGAGACAGACAGCACGATACAGAGACAGAGACAGAGACAGGCAGCACAATAAAGAGACAGAGACAGAGACAGACAGCACGATACAGAGACAGAGACAGAGACAGACAGCACGATAAAGAGACAGAGACAGACAGCACGATAAAGAGACAGAGACAGAGACAGACAGCACGATACAGAGACAGAGACAGAGACAGACAGCACGATACAGAGACAGAGACAGAGACAGACAGAACGATAAAGAGACAGAGACAGACAGCACGATAAAGAGACAGAGACAGAGACAGACCGCACGATAAAGAGACAGAGACAGAGACAGACAGCACGATAAAGAGAGAGAGACAGACAGCACGATACAGAGACAGAGACAGAGACAGACAGCACAAGAAAGAGAAAGAGACAGAGACAGACAGCACGATACAGAGACAGAGACAGACAGCACGATAAAGAGAGAGAGACAGACAGCACGACACAGAGACAGAGACAGAGACAGACAGCACGATACAGAGACAGAGACAGAGAAAGACAGCACGATAAAGAGACAGAGACAGAGACAGACCGCACGATACAGAGACAGAGACAGAGACAGACAGCACGATACAGAGACAGAGACAGAGACAGACAGCACGATACAGAGACAGAGACAGAGACAGACAGCACGATACAGAGACAGAGACAGAGACAGACAGCACGATAAAGAGACAGAGACAGACAGCACGATACAGAGACAGAGACAGAGACAGACAGCACGATACAGAGACAGAGACAGACAGCACGATAAAGAGACAGAGACAGAGGCAGACAGCACGATAAAGAGACAGAGACAGAGACAGACAGCACGATAAAGAGACAGAGACAGAGGCAGACAGCACGATAAAGAGACAGAGACAGAGACAGACAGCACGATACAGAGACAGAGACAGTGACAGACAGCACGATACAGAGACAGAGACAGACAGCACGATACAGCGACAGAGACAGAGACAGACAGCACGATACAGAGACAGAGACAGAGACAGCTGGCATGATAAAGAGACAGAGACAGAGACAGACAGCACGATACAGAGACAGAGACAGAGACAGAGACAGATACAGAGACAGAGACAGAGACAGACAGCACGATACAGAGACAGAGACAGAGACAGACAGCACGATACAGAGACAGAGACAGACAGCACGATAAAGAGACAGAGACAGAGACAGACAGCACGATACAGAGACAGAGACAGAGACAGACAGCACGATACAGAGACAGAGACAGAGACAGACAGCATGATAAAGAGACAGAGACAGAGACAGACAGCACGATAAAGAGACAGAGACAGACAGCACGATACAGAGACAGAGACAGACAGCACGATACAGAGACAGAGACAGAGACAGAGACAGACAGCACGATACAGAGACAGAGACAGACAGCACGATACAGAGACAGAGACAGACAGCACGATACAGAGACAGAGACAGAGACAGACAGCACGATACAGAGACAGAGACAGACAGCACGATACAGAGACAGAGACAGACAGCACGATACAGAGACAGAGACAGAGACAGACAGCACGATACAGAGACAGAGACAGACAGCACGATAAAGAGACAGAGACAGACAGCACGATACAGAGACAGAGACAGAGACAGACAGCACGATACAGAGACAGAGACAGACAGCACGATAAAGAGACAGAGACAGAGACAGACAGCACGATAAAGAGACAGAGACAGAGACAGACAGCACGATACAGAGACAGAGACAGACAGCACGATAAAGAGACAGAGACAGACAGCACGATAAAGAGACAGAGACAGAGACAGACAGCACGATACAGAGACAGAGACAGACAGCACGATAAAGAGACAGAGACAGAGGCAGACAGCACGATAAAGAGACAGAGACAGAGACAGACAGCACGATAAAGAGACAGAGACAGAGGCAGACAGCACGATAAAGAGACAGAGACAGAGACAGACAGCACGATACAGAGACAGAGACAGTGACAGACAGCACGATACAGAGACAGAGACAGACAGCACGATACAGCGACAGAGACAGAGACAGACAGCACGATACAGAGACAGAGACAGAGACAGCTAGCATGATAAAGAGACAGAGACAGAGACAGACAGCACGATACAGAGACAGAGACAGAGACAGAGACAGATACAGAGACAGAGACAGAGACAGACAGCACGATACAGAGACAGAGACAGAGACAGACAGCACGATACAGAGACAGAGACAGACAGCACGATAAAGAGACAGAGACAGAGACAGACAGCACGATACAGAGACAGAGACAGAGACAGACAGCACGATACAGAGACAGAGACAGAGACAGACAGCATGATAAAGAGACAGAGACAGAGACAGACAGCACGATACAGAGACAGAGACAGAGACAGAGACAGATACAGAGACAGAGTCAGAGACAGACAGCACGATACAGAGACAGAGACAGAGACAGACAGCACGATACAGAGACAGAGACAGACAGCACGATAAAGAGACAGAGACAGAGACAGACAGCACGATACAGAGACAGAGACAGAGACAGACAGCACGATACAGAGACAGAGACAGAGACAGACAGCACGATAAAGAGACAGAGACAGACAGCACGATAAAGAGACAGAGACAGAGACAGACAGCACGATAAAGAGACAGAGACAGAGACAGACAGCACGATGCAGAGACAGAGACAGAGGCAGACAGCACGATAAAGAGACAGAGACAGAGACAGACAGCACGATACAGAGACAGAGACAGAGACAGACAGCACGATAAAGAGACAGAGACAGAGACAGACAGCACGATACAGAGACAGAGACAGAGACAGACAGCACGATATAGAGACAGAGACAGAGACAGACAGCACGATACAGAGACAGAGACAGAGACAGACAGCACGATACAGAGACAGAGACCCAGACAGACAGCACGATAAAGAGACAGAGACAGAGACAGACAGCACGATATAGAGACAGAGACAGAGACAGACAGCACGATACAGAGACAGAGACAGACAGCACGATACAGAGACAGAGACAGAGACAGACAGCACGATAAAGAGACAGAGACAGAGACAGACAGCACGATACAGAGACAGAGACAGAGACAGACAGCACGATACAGAGACAGAGACAGAGACAGACAGCACGATACAGAGACAGAGACAGAGACAGACAGCACAAGAAAGAGACAGAGACAGAGACAGACAGCACGATACAGAGACAGAGACAGAGAAAGACAGCACGATAAAGAGACAGAGACAGAGACAGACCGCACGATACAGAGACAGAGACAGAGACAGACAGCACGATACACAGACAGAGACAGAGACAGACAGCACGATAAAGAGACAGAGACAGACAGCATGATAAAGAGACAGAGACAGAGACAGACAGCACGATAAAGAGACAGAGACAGAGAGAGACAGCACGATAAAGAGACAGAGACAGAGGCAGACAGCACGATAAAGAGACAGAGACAGACAGCACGATACAGAGACAGAGACAGAGACAGACAGCACGATACAGAGACAGAGACAGAGACAGACAGCATGATAAAGAGACAGAGACAGAGACAGACAGCACGATACAGAGACAGAGACAGAGACAGAGACAGATACAGAGACAGAGACAGAGACAGACAGCACGATACAGAGACAGAGACAGAGACAGACAGCACGATACAGAGACAGAGTCAGAGACAGACAGCACGATACAGAGACAGAGACAGAGACAGACAGCACGATACAGAGACAGAGACAGAGACAGACAGCACGATAAAGAGACAGAGACAGAGACAGACAGCACGATAAAGAGACAGAGACAGAGACAGACAGCACGATACGAGACAGAGACATAGACAGACAGCACGATAAAGAGACAGAGACAGAGACAGACAGCACGATACAGAGACAGAGACAGAGACAGACAGCACGATAAAGAGACAGAGACAGAGACAGACAGCACGATACAGAGACAGAGACAGAGACAGACAGCATGATATAGAGACAGAGACAGAGACAGACAGCACGATACAGAGACAGAGACAGAGACAGACAGCACGATACAGAGACAGAGACAGACAGATCGATACAGAGACAGACACAGAGACAGACAGCACGATACAGAGACAGAGACAGACAGCACGATACAGAGACAGAGACAGACAGCACGATACAGAGACAGAGACAGAGACAGACAGCACGATACAGAGACAGAGACAGACAGCACGATACAGAGACAGAGACAGACAGCACGATACAGAGACAGAGACAGAGACAGACAGCACGATACAGAGACAGAGACCCAGACAGACAGCACGATAAAGAGACAGAGACAGAGACAGACAGCACGATAAAGAGACAGAGACAGAGACAGACAGCACGATACGAGACAGAGACAGACAGCACGATACAGAGACAGAGACAGAGACAGACAGCACGATACAGAGACAGAGACAGAGACAGACAGCACGATACAGAGACAGAGACAGAGACAGACAGCACGATACAGAGACAGAGACAGAGACAGACAGCACGATAAAGAGACAGAGACAGAGACAGACAGCACGATAAAGAGACAGAGACAGAGACAGACAGCACGATACAGAGACAGAGACAGAGACAGACAGCACGATACAGAGACAGAGACAGAGACAGACAGCACGATACAGAGACAGAGACAGAGACAGACAGCACGATACAGAGACAGAGACAGAGACAGACAGCACGATACAGAGACAGAGACAGAGACAGACAGCACGATAAAGAGACAGAGACAGACAGCACGATAAAGAGACAGAGACAGAGACAGACAGCACGATAAAGAGACAGAGACAGAGACAGACAGCACGATACAGAGACAGAGACAGACAGCACGATACAGAGACAGAGACAGAGACAGGCAGCACAATAAAGAGACAGAGACAGAGACAGACAGCACGATACAGAGACAGAGACAGAGACAGACAGCACGATAAAGAGACAGAGACAGAGACAGACAGCACGATACAGAGACAGAGACAGACAGCACGATAAAGAGACAGAGACAGAGACAGACAGCACGATACAGAGACAGAGACAGAGACAGACAGCACGATACAGAGACAGAGACAGAGACAGACAGCACGATAAAGAGACAGAGACAGAGACAGACAGCACGATAAAGAGACAGAGACAGACAGCACGATAAAGAGACAGAGACAGAGACAGACAGCACGATACAGAGACAGAGACAGAGACAGACAGCACGATACAGAGACAGAGACAGAGACAGACAGAACGATAAAGAGACAGAGACAGACAGCACGATAAAGAGACAGAGACAGAGACAGACCGCACGATAAAGAGACAGAGACAGAGACAGACAGCACGATAAAGAGAGAGAGACAGACAGCACGATACAGAGACAGAGACAGAGACAGACAGCACGATATAGAGACAGAGACAGAGACAGACAGCACAAGAAAGAGAAAGAGACAGAGACAGACAGCACGATACAGAGACAGAGACAGACAGCACGATAAAGAGAGAGAGACAGACAGCACGACACAGAGACAGAGACAGAGACAGACAGCACGATACAGAGACAGAGACAGAGAAAGACAGCACGATAAAGAGACAGAGGCAGAGACAGACCGCACGATACAGAGACAGAGACAGAGACAGACAGCACGATACAGAGACAGAGACAGAGACAGACAGCACGATACAGAGACAGAGACAGAGACAGACAGCACGATAAAGAGACAGAGACAGACAGCACGATAAAGAGACAGAGACAGAGACAGACAGCACGATAAAGAGACAGAGACAGAGACAGACAGCACGATAAAGAGACAGAGACAGAGGCAGACAGCACGATAAAGAGACAGAGACAGAGACAGACAGCACGATAAAGAGACAGAGACAGAGGCAGACAGCACGATACAGAGACAGAGACAGAGACAGACAGCACGATACAGAGACAGAGACAGAGGCAGACAGCACGATACAGTGACAGAGACAGTGACAGACAGCACGATACAGAGACAGAGACAGAGACAGAGACAGACAGCACGATACAGAGACAGAGACAGAGACAGACAGCACGATAAAGAGACAGAGACAGAGACAGACAGCACGATACAGAGACAGAGACAGAGACAGACAGCACGATACAGAGACAGAGACAGAGGCAGACAGCACGATACAGTGACAGAGACAGTGACAGACAGCACGATACAGAGACAGAGACAGACAGCACGATACAGAGACAGAGACAGAGACAGACAGCACGATACAGAGACAGAGACAGAGACAGACAGCATGATAAAGAGACAGAGACAGAGACAGACAGCACGATACAGAGACAGAGACAGAGACAGAGACAGATACAGAGACAGAGACAGAGACAGACAGCACGATACAGAGACAGAGACAGAGACAGACAGCACGATACAGAGACAGAGACAGACAGCACGATAAAGAGACAGAGACAGAGACAGACAGCACGATACAGAGACAGAGACAGAGACAGACAGCACAATACAGAGACAGAGACAGAGACAGACAGCATGATAAAGAGACAGAGACAGAGACAGACAGCACGATACAGAGACAGAGACAGAGACAGAGACAGATACAGAGACAGAGTCAGAGACAGACAGCACGATACAGAGACAGAGACAGAGACAGACAGCACGATACAGAGACAGAGACAGACAGCACGATAAAGAGACAGAGACAGAGACAGACAGCACGATAAAGAGACAGAGACAGACAGCACGATACAGAGACAGAGACAGAGACAGACAGCACGATAAAGAGACAGAGACAGAGACAGACAGCACGATACAGAGACAGAGACAGAGACAGACAGCACGATATAGAGACAGAGACAGAGACAGACAGCACGATACAGAGACAGAGACAGAGACAGACAGCACGATACAGAGACAGAGACCCAGACAGACAGCACGATAAAGAGACAGAGACAGAGACAGACAGCACGATACAGAGACAGAGACAGAGACAGACAGCACGATAAAGAGACAGAGACAGAGACAGACAGCACGATAAAGAGACAGAGACAGAGACAGACAGCACGATACAGAGACAGAGACCGAGACAGACAGCACGATACAGAGACCGAGACAGACAGCACGATACAGAGACAGAGACCGAGACAGACAGCACGATACAGAGACAGAGACAGACAGCACGATACAGAGACAGAGACAGAGACAGACAGCACGATAAAGAGACAGAGACAGAGACAGACAGCACGATAAAGAGACAGAGATAGAGACAGACAGCACGATAAAGAGACAGAGACAGAGGCAGACAGCACGATAAAGAGACAGAGACAGAGACAGACAGCACGATACAGAGACAGAGACAGAGACAGACAGCACGATACAGAGACCGAGACAGAGGCAGACAGCACGATACAGAGACAGAGACAGAGACAGACAGCACGATAAAGAGACAGAGACAGAGACAGACAGCACGATAAAGAGACAGAGATAGAGACAGACAGCACGATAAAGAGACAGAGACAGAGGCAGACAGCACGATACAGAGACAGAGACAGACAGCACGATACGAGACAGAGACAGACAGCACGATACAGAGACAGAGACAGAGACAGACAGCACGATACAGAGACAGAGACAGAGACAGACAGCACGATACAGAGACAGAGACAGAGACAGACAGCACGATACAGAGACAGAGACAGAGACAGACAGCACGATACAGAGACAGAGACAGAGACAGACAGCACGATAAAGAGACAGAGACAGAGACAGACAGCACGATAAAGAGACAGAGACAGAGACAGACAGCACGATACAGAGACAGAGACAGAGACAGACAGCACGATACAGAGACAGAGACAGAGACAGAGACAGACAGCACGATAAAGAGACAGAGACAGAGACAGACAGCACGATAAAGAGACAGAGACAGAGACAGACAGCACGATACAGAGACAGTGACCGAGACAGACAGCACGATACAGAGACCGAGACAGACAGCACGATACAGAGACAGAGACCGAGACAGACAGCACGATACAGAGACAGAGACAGACAGCACGATAAAGAGACAGAGACAGAGACAGACAGCACGATAAAGAGACAGAGACAGAGACAGAGACAGAGACAGAGACAGAGACAGACAGCACGATAAAGAGACAGAGACAGACAGCACGATAAAGAGACAGAGACAGAGACAGACAGCACGATAAAGAGACAGAGACAGAGACAGACAGCACGATAAAGAGACAGAGACAGAGACAGACAGCACGATGCAGTGACAGAGGCAGAGACAGACAGCACGATACAGAGACAGAGACAGACAGCACGATAAAGATACAGAGACAGACAGCACGATAAAGAGACAGAGACAGAGCCAGAGACAGACAGCACGATACAGTGACAGAGACAGAGACAGACAGCACGATACAGAGACAGAGACAGAGACAGACAGCACGATAAAGAGACAGAGACAGAGACAGACAGCACGATACAGAGACAGAGACAGAGACAGACAGCACGATAAAGAGACAGAGACAGAGACAGACAGCACGATAAAGAGACAGAGACAGACAGCACGATACAGAGACAGAGACAGAGACAGACAGCACGATACAGAGACAGAGACAGAGACAGACAGCACGATACAGAGACAGAGACAGAGACAGACAGCACGATACAGAGACAGAGACAGAGACAGACAGCACGATACAGAGACAGAGACAGACAGCACGATAAAGAGACAGAGACAGAGACGGACAGCACGATAAAGAGACAGAGACAGAGACAGACAGCACGATACAGAGACAGACAGCACGATAAAGAGACAGAGACAGAGACGGACAGCACGATAAAGAGACAGAGACAGAGACAGAGACAGACAGCACGATAAAGAGACAGAGACAGAGACAGAGACAGACAGCACGATAAAGAGACAGAGACAGAGACAGAGACAGAGACAGACAGCACGATAAAGAGACAGAGACAGAGACAGACAGCACGATAAAGAGACAGAGACAGAGACAGACAGCACGATAAAGAGACAGAGACAGAGACAGACAGCACGATAAAGAGACAGAGACAGACAGCACGATACAGAGACAGAGACAGACAGCACGATACAGAGACAGAGACAGACAGCACGATACAGAGACAGAGACAGAGACAGACAGCACGATACAGAGACAGAGACAGAGACAGACAGCACGATAAAGAGACAGAGACAGAGACAGACAGCACGATACAGAGACATGACAGAGACAGACAGCACGATAAAGAGACAGAGACAGAGACAGACAGCACGATAAAGAGACAGAGACCCAGACAGACAGCACGATAAAGAGACAGAGACAGAGACAGACAGCACGATAAAGAGACAGAGACAGAGACAGACAGCACGATACGAGACAGAGACAGACAGCACGATACAGAGACAGAGACAGAGACAGACAGCACGATACAGAGACAGAGACAGAGACAGACAGCACGATACAGAGACAGAGACAGAGACAGACAGCACGATACAGAGACAGAGACAGAGACAGACAGCACGATAAAGAGACAGAGACAGAGACAGACAGCACGATAAAGAGACAGAGACAGAGACAGACAGCACGATACAGAGACAGAGACAGACAGCACGATACAGAGACAGAGACAGAGACAGAGACAGACAGCACGATAAAGAGACAGAGACAGAGACAGACAGCACGATAAAGAGACAGAGACAGAGACAGACAGCACGATACAGAGACAGAGACCGAGACAGACAGCACGATACAGAGACCGAGACAGACAGCACGATACAGAGACAGAGACCGAGACAGACAGCACGATACAGAGACAGAGACAGACAGCACGATACAGAGACAGAGACAGAGACAGACAGCACGATAAAGAGACAGAGACAGAGACAGACAGCACGATAAAGAGACAGAGACAGAGACAGACAGCACGATACAGAGACAGAGACAGAGACAGACAGCACGATACAGAGACAGAGACAGAGACAGACAGCATGATAAAGAGACAGAGACAGAGACAGACAGCACGATACAGAGACAGAGACAGAGACAGAGACAGATACAGAGACAGAGACAGAGACAGACAGCACGATACAGAGACAGAGACAGAGACAGACAGCACGATACAGAGACAGAGTCAGAGACAGACAGCACGATACAGAGACAGAGACAGAGACAGACAGCACGATAAAGAGACTGAGACAGAGACAGACAGCACGATACAGAGACAGAGACAGAGACAGACAGCATGATACAGAAACAGAGACAGAGACAGACAGCACGATACAGAGACAGAGACAGAGACAGACAGCACAAGAAAGAGACAGAGACAGAGACAGACAGCACGATACAGAGACAGAGACAGAGAAAGACAGCACGATACAGAGACAGAGACAGAGACAGACAGCACGATACAGAGACAGAGACAGACAGCACGATACAGAGACAGAGACAGAGACAGACAGCACGATACAGAGACAGAGACAGACAGCACAATACAGAGACAGAGACAGACAGCACGATACAGAGACAGAGACAGAGAAAGACAGCACGATACAGAGACAGAGACAGAGACAGTCAGCACGATACACAGACAGAGACAGAGACAGACAGCACGATACAGAGACAGAGACAGAGACAGACAGCACGATACACAGACAGAGACAGAGACAGACAGCACGATACAGAGACAGAGACAGAGACAGACAGCACGATACAGAGAGAGAGACAGAGACAGACAGCACGATAAAGAGACAGAGACAGAGACAGACAGCACGATAAAGAGACAGAGACAGAGACAGACAGCACGATACACAGACAGAGACAGAGACAGACAGCACGATAAAGAGACAGAGACAGACAGCACGATAAAGAGACAGAGACAGAGACAGACAGCACGATAAAGAGACAGAGACAGAGACAGACAGCACGATACACAGACAGAGACAGAGACAGACAGCACGATAAAGAGACAGAGACAGACAGCACGATAAAGAGACAGAGACAGAGACAGACAGCACGATAAAGAGACATAGACAGAGACAGACAGCACGATAAAGAGACAGAGACAGAGGCAGACAGCACGATAAAGAGACAGAGACAGAGACAGACAGCACGATACAGAGACAGAGACAGTGACAGACAGCACGATAAAGAGACAGAGACAGACAGCACGATAAAGAGACAGAGACAGAGACAGACAGCACGATAAAGAGACATAGACAGAGACAGACAGCACGATAAAGAGACAGAGACAGAGGCAGACAGCACGATAAAGAGACAGAGACAGAGACAGACAGCACGATACAGAGACAGAGACAGTGACAGACAGCACGATAAAGAGACATAGACAGAGACAGACAGCACGATAAAGAGACAGAGACAGAGGCAGACAGCACGATAAAGAGACAGAGAGAGAGACAGACAGCACGATACAGAGACAGAGACAGTGACAGACAGCACGATACAGAGACAGAGACAGTGACAGACAGCACGATACAGAGACAGAGACAGACAGCACGATACAGAGACAGAGACAGAGACAGACAGCACGATACAGAGACAGAGACAGAGACAGACAGCATGATAAAGAGACAGAGACAGAGACAGACAGCACGATACAGAGACAGAGACAGAGACAGAGACAGATACAGAGACAGAGACAGAGACAGACAGCACGATACAGAGACAGAGACAGAGACAGACAGCACGATACAGAGACAGAGTCAGAGACAGACAGCACGATACAGAGACAGAGACAGAGACAGACAGCACGATACAGAGACAGAGACAGAGACAGACAGCACGATAAAGAGACAGAGACAGAGACAGACAGCACGATAAAGAGACAGAGACAGAGACAGACAGCACGATACGAGACAGAGACAGAGACAGACAGCACGATAAAGAGACAGAGACAGAGACAGACAGCACGATACAGAGACAGAGACAGAGACAGACAGCACGATAAAGAGACAGAGACAGAGACAGACAGCACGATACAGAGACAGAGACAGAGACAGACAGCACGATATAGAGACAGAGACAGAGACAGACAGCACGATACAGAGACAGAGACAGACAGCACGATACAGAGACAGAGACAGAGACAGACAGCACGATACAGAGACAGAGACCCAGACAGACAGCACGATAAAGAGACAGAGACAGAGACAGACAGCACGATAAAGAGACAGAGACAGAGACAGACAGCACGATACGAGACAGAGACAGACAGCACGATACAGAGACAGAGACAGAGACAGACAGCACGATACAGAGACAGAGACAGAGACAGACAGCACGATACAGAGACAGAGACAGAGACAGACAGCACGATACAGAGACAGAGACAGACAGCACGATAAAGAGACAGAGACAGAGACAGACAGCACGATAAAGAGACAGAGACAGAGACAGACAGCACGATACAGAGACAGAGACAGAGACAGACAGCACGGTACAGAGACAGAGACAGAGACAGAGACAGACAGCACGATAAAGAGACAGAGACAGAGACAGACAACACGATAAAGAGACAGAGACAGAGACAGACAGCACGATACAGAAACCGAGACAGACAGCACGATACAGAGACAGAGACCGAGACAGACAGCACGATAAAGAGAGAGAGACAGAGACAGACAGCACGATACAGAGACAGAGACAGAGACAGGCAGCACGATACAGCGACAGAGACAGAGACAGACAGCACGATACAGAGACAGAGACAGACAGCACGATACAGAGACAGAGACAGAGACAGGCAGCACGATACAGCGACAGAGACAGAGACAGACAGCACGATAAAGAGACAGAGACAGACAGCACGATAAAGAGACAGAGACAGAGACAGACAGCACGATACAGAGACAGAGACAGAGACAGACAGCACGATACAGAGACAGAGACAGAGACAGACAGCACGATACAGAGACAGAGACAGAGACAGACAGCACAAGAAAGAGACAGAGACAGAGACAGACAGCACGATACAGAGACAGAGACAGAGAAAGACAGCACGATAAAGAGACAGAGACAGAGACAGACCGCACGATACAGAGACAGAGACAGAGACAGACAGCACGATACACAGACAGAGACAGAGACAGACAGCACGATAAAGAGACAGAGACAGACAGCACGATAAAGAGACAGAGACAGAGACAGACAGCACGATAAAGAGACAGAGACAGAGACAGACAGCACGATAAAGAGACAGAGACAGAGGCAGACAGCACGATAAAGAGACAGAGACAGAGACAGACAGCACGATACAGAGACAGAGACAGTGACAGACAGCACGATACAGAGACAGAGACAGACAGCACGATACAGAGACAGAGACAGAGACAGACAGCACGATACAGAGACAGAGACAGAGACAGACAGCATGATAAAGAGACAGAGACAGAGACAGACAACACGATACAGAGACAGAGACAGAGACAGATACAGAGACAGAGACAGAGACAGACAGCACGATACAGAGACAGAGACAGAGACAGACAGCACGATACAGAGACAGAGTCAGAGACAGACAGCACGATACAGAGACAGAGACAGAGACAGACAGCACGATAAAGAGACAGAGACAGAGACAGACAGCACGATAAAGAGACAGAGAGAGAGACAGACAGCACGATACAGAGACAGAGACAGAGACAGACAGCACGATACGAGACAGAGACAGAGACAGACAGCACGATAAAGAGACAGAGACAGAGACAGACAGCACGATACAGAGACAGAGACAGAGACAGACAGCACGATAAAGAGACAGAGACAGAGACAGACAGCACGATACAGAGACAGAGACAGAGACAGACAGCACGATATAGAGACAGAGACAGAGACAGACAGCACGATACAGAGACAGAGACAGACAGCACGATACAGAGACAGAGACAGAGACAGACAGCACGATACAGAGACAGAGACCCAGACAGACAGCACGATAAAGAGACAGAGACAGAGACAGACAGCACGATACGAGACAGAGACAGACAGCACGATACAGAGACAGAGACAGAGACAGACAGCACGATACAGAGACAGAGACAGAGACAGACAGCACGATACAGAGACAGAGACAGAGACAGACAGCACGATACAGAGACAGAGACAGAGACAGACAGCACGATACAGAGACAGAGACAGACAGCACGATAAAGAGACAGAGACAGAGACAGACAGCACGATACAGAGACAGAGACAGAGACAGACAGCACGATACAGAGACAGAGACAGAGACAGAGACAGACAGCACGATACAGAGACAGAGACAGAGACAGACAGCACGATACAGAGACAGAGACAGACAGCACGATACAGAGACAGAGACAGACAGCACGATACAGAGACAGAGACAGACAGCACGATACAGAGACAGAGACAGACAGCACGATACAGAGACAGAGACAGAGACAGACAGCATGATACAGAGACAGAGACAGACAGCACGATACAGAGACAGAGACAGACAGCACGATAAAGAGACAGAGACAGAGACAGACAGCACGATACAGCGACAGAGACAGAGACAGACAGCACGATACAGAGACAGAGACAGTGACAGACAGCACGATAAAGAGACAGAGACAGAGACAGACAGCACGATACAGAGACAGAGACAGAGACAGACAGCACGATACAGAGACAGAGACAAAGACAGAGACAGACAGCACGATACAGAGACAGAGACAGAGACAGAGAGCACGATACAGAGACAGAGACAGAGACAGAGACAGAGACAGACAGCACGATACAGAGACAGAGACAGACAGCACGATACAGAGACAGAGACAGAGACAGACAGCATGATACAGAGACAGAGACAGAGACAGACAGCACGATACAGAGACAGAGACAGACAGCACGATAAAGAGACAGAGACAGAGACAGACAGCACGATACAGCGACAGAGACAGAGACAGACAGCACGATACAGAGACAGAGACAGACAGCACGATAAAGAGACAGAGACAGAGACAGACAGCACGATACAGCGACAGAGACAGAGACAGACAGCACGATACAGAGACAGAGACAGAGAGCACGATACAGCGACAGAGACAGAGACAGACAGCACGATAAAGAGACAGAGACAGAGACAGACAGCACGATACAGCGACAGAGACAGAGACAGACAGCACGATACAGAGACAGAGACAGACAGCACGATAAAGAGACAGAGACAGAGACAGACAGCACGATACAGAGACAGAGACAGAGACAGACAGCACGATAAAGAGACAGAGACAGAGACAGACAGCACGATACAGAGACAGAGACAGAGACAGACAGCACGATACAGAGACAGAGACAGACAGCACGATACAGAGACAGAGACAGAGACAGACAGCACGATACAGAGACAGAGACAGACAGCACGATAAAGAGACAGAGACAGAGACAGACAGCACGATAAAGAGACAGAGACAGAGACAGACAGCACGATAAAGAGACAGAGACAGAGACAGACAGCACGATACAGAGACAGAGACAGAGACAGACAGCACGATACAGAGACAGAGACAGACAGCACGATAAAGAGACAGAGACAGAGACAGACAGCACGATACAGAGACAGAGACAGAGACAGACAGCACGATACAGAGACAGAGACAGAGACAGACAGCACGATACAGAGACAGAGTCAGACAGCACGATACAGAGACAGAGGCAGAGACAGACAGCACGATAAAGAGACAGAGACAGAGACAGACAGCACGATACAGAGACAGAGACAGAGACAGACAGCACGATATAGAGACAGAGACAGAGACAGACAGCACGATACAGAGACAGAGACAGACAGCACGATACAGAGACAGAGACAGAGACAGACAGCACGATACAGAGACAGAGACAGACAGCACGATACAGAGACAGAGACAGAGACAGACAGCACGATAAAGAGACAGAGACAGAGACAGACAGCACGATACAGAGACAGAGACAGACAGCACGATATAGAGACAGAGACAGAGACAGACAGCACGATACAGAGACAGAGACAGACAGCACGATACAGAGACAGAGACAGAGACAGACAGCACGATACAGAGACAGAGACAGAGACAGACAGCACGATAAAGAGACAGAGACAGAGACAGACAGCACGATAAAGAGACAGAGACAGAGACAGACAGCACGATACGAGACAGAGACAGAAACAGACAGCACGATACAGAGACAGAGACAGAGACAGACAGCACGATACAGAGACAGAGACAGAGACAGACAGCACGATACAGAGACAGAGACAGAGACAGACAGCACGATAAAGAGACAGAGACAGAGACAGACAGCACGATACGAGACAGAGACAGAAACAGACAGCACGATACAGAGACAGAGACAGAGACAGACAGCACGATACAGAGACAGAGACAGAGACAGACAGCACGAGACAGAGACAGAGACAGACACAGACAGCACGATACAGAGACAGAGACAGACAGCACGATACAGAGACAGAGACAGACAGCACGAGACAGAGACAGAGACAGACAGCACGATACAGAGACAGAGACAGAGACAGACAGCACGATACAGAGACAGAGACAGACAGCACGATACAGAGACAGAGACAGAGACAGACAGCACGATAAAGAGACAGAGACAGAGACAGACAGCACGATACAGAGACAGAGACAGAGACAGACAGCACGATACAGAGACAGAGTCAGAGACAGACAGCACGATACAGAGACAGAGACAGAGACAGACAGCACGATACAGAGACAGAGACAGAGACAGACAGCACGATAAAGAGACAGAGACAGAGACAGACAGCACGATAAAGAGACAGAGACAGAGACAGACAGCACGATACGAGACAGAGACAGAGACAGACAGCACGATAAAGAGACAGAGACAGAGACAGACAGCACGATACAGAGACAGAGACAGAGACAGACAGCACGATAAAGAGACAGAGACAGAGACAGACAGCACGATAAAGAGACAGAGACAGAGACAGACAGCACGATACAGATACAGAGACAGAGACAGACAGCACGATAAAGAGACAGAGACAGACAGCACGATACAGATAAAGAGACAGAGACAGACAGCACGATAAAGAGACAGAGACAGAGAGAGACAGCACGATACAGAGACAGAGACAGACAGCACGATACAGAGACAGAGACAGACAGCACGATAAAGAGACAGAGACAGACAGCACGATAAAGAGACAGAGACAGAGACAGACAGCACGATAAAGAGACAGAGACAGAGACAGACAGCACGATAAAGAGACAGAGACAGACAGCACGATACAGAGACAGAGACAGACAGCACGATAAAGAGACAGAGACAGAGACAGACAGCACGATAAAGAGACAGAGACAGAGACAGACAGCACGATACAGATACAGAGACAGAGACAGACAGCACGATACAGAGACAGAGACAGACAGCACGATACAGAGACAGTGACAGAGACAGACAGCACGATAAAGAGACAGAGACAGAGACAGACAGCACGATACAGAGACAGAGACAGAGACAGTCAGCACGATAAAGAGACAGAGACAGACTGCACGATAAAGAGACAGAGACAGAGACAGACAGCACGATTAAGAGACAGAGACAGAGACAGACAGCACGATACAGATACAGAGACAGAGACAGACAGCACGATACAGAGACAGAGACAGAGACAGAGACAGACAGGAGGATAAAGAGACAGAGACAGAGACAGACAGCACGATAAAGAGACAGAGACAGAGACAGACAGCACGATACAGAGACAGAGACAGAGACAGAGACAGACAGCACGATAAAGAGACAGAGACAGAGACAGACAGCACGATAAAGAGACAGAGACAGAGACAGACAGCACGATACAGATACAGAGACAGAGACAGACAGCACGATAAAGAGACAGAGACAGACAGCACGATACAGAGACAGAGACAGAGACAGACAGCACGATACAGAGACAGAGACAGAGACAGACAGCACGATAAAGAGACAGAGACAGACAGCACGATAAAGAGACAGAGACAGAGACAGACAGCACGATACAGAGACAGAGACAGAGACAGACAGCACGATACAGAGACAGAGACAGACAGCACGATAAAGAGACAGAGACAGAGACAGACAGCACGATACAGAGACAGAGACAGAGACAGACAGCACGATACAGAGACAGAGACAGACAGCACGATAAAGAGACAGAGACAGAGACAGACAGCACGATACAGAGACAGAGACAGAGGCAGACAGCACGATACAGAGACAGAGACAGACAGCACGATAAAGAGACAGAGACAGACAGCACGATACAGAGACAGAGACAGACAGCACGATACAGAGACAGAGACAGACAGCACGATAAAGAGACAGAGACAGAGACAGACAGCACGATACAGAGACAGAGACAGACAGCACGATAAAGAGACAGAGACAGAGACAGACAGCACGATAAAGAGACAGAGACAGACAGCACGATAAAGAGACAGAGACAGACAGCACGACACAGAGACAGAGACAGAGACAGACAGCACGATAAAGAGACAGAGACAGAGACAGACAGCACGATACAGAGACAGAGACAGAGACAGACAGCACGATAAAGAGACAGAGACAGACAGCACGATAAAGAGACAGAGACAGAGACAGACAGCACGATACAGAGACAGAGACAGAGACAGACAGCACGATACAGAGACAGAGACAGAGGCAGACAGCACGATACAGAGACAGAGACAGAGACAGACAGCACGATACAGAGACAGAGACAGAGACAGACAGCACGATAAAGAGACAGAGACAGAGACAGACAGCACGATACAGAGACAGAGACAGAGACAGACAGCACGATACAGAGACAGAGACAGAGACAGACAGCACGATAAAGAGACAGAGACAGACAGCACGATAAAGAGACAGAGACAGAGACAGACAGCACGATAAAGAGACAGAGACAGAGACAGACAGCACGATAAAGAGACAGAGACAGAGACAGACAGCACGATACAGATACAGAGACAGAGACAGACAGCACGATAAAGAGACAGAGACAGACAGCACGATAAAGAGACAGAGACAGACAGCACGATAAAGAGACAGAGACAGAGACAGACAGCACGATACAGAGACAGAGACAGAGACAGACAGCACGATAAAGAGACAGAGACAGAGACAGACAGCACGATAAAGAGACAGAGACAGACAGCACGATAAAGAGACAGAGACAGACAGCACGATAAAGAGACAGAGACAGAGACAGACAGCACGATACAGAGACAGAGACAGAGACAGACAGCACGATACAGAGACAGAGACAGAGACAGAGACAGACAGCACGATAAAGAGACAGAGACAGAGACAGAGACAGACAGCACGATAAAGAGACAGAGACAGACAGCACGATACAGAGACAGAGACAGACAGCACGATACAGAGACAGAGACAGACAGCACGATACAGAGACAGAGACAGAGACAGACAGCACGATACAGAGACAGAGACAGAGACAGACAGCACGATACAGAGACAGAGACAGACAGCACGATACAGAGACAGAGACAGAGACAGACAGCACGATACAGAGACAGAGACAGACAGCACGATAAAGAGACAGAGACAGAGACAGACAGCACGATACAGATACAGAGACAGAGACAGACAGCACGATACAGAGACAGAGACAGAGACAGACAGCACGATACAGAGACAGTGACAGAGACAGTGACAGAGACAGACAGCACGATAAAGAGACAGAGACAGAGACAGACAGCACGATACAGAGACAGACAGCACGATAAAGAGACAGAGACAGAGACAGACAGCACGATAAAGAGACAGAGACAGAGACAGACAGCACGATACAGAGACAGAGACAGACAGCACGATACAGAGACAGAGACAGAGACAGACAGCACGATACAGAGACAGAGACAGAGACAGACAGCACGATACAGAGACAGAGACAGAGACAGACAGCACGATACAGAGACAGAGACAGAGACAGACAGCACGATACAGAGACAGAGACAGAGACAGACAGCACGATAAAGGGACAGAGACAGAGACAGACAGCACGATAAAGAGACAGAGACAGAGACAGACAGCACGATACGAGACAGAGACAGAGACAGACAGCACGATAAAGAGACAGAGACAGAGACAGACAGCACGATACAGAGACAGAGACAGACAGCACGATACAGAGACAGAGGCAGAGACAGACAGCACGATAAAGAGACAGAGACAGAGACAGACAGCACGATACAGAGACAGAGACAGAGACAGACAGCACGATATAGAGACAGAGACAGAGACAGACAGCACGATACAGAGACAGAGACAGACAGCACGATACAGAGACAGAGACAGAGACAGACAGCACGATACAGAGACAGAGACAGACAGCACGATACAGAGACAGAGACAGAGACAGACAGCACGATACAGAGACAGAGACAGAGACAGACAGCACGATAAAGAGACAGAGACAGAGACAGACAGCACGATACAGAGACAGAGACAGAGACAGACAGCACGATATAGAGACAGAGACAGAGACAGACAGCACGATACAGAGACAGAGACAGACAGCACGATACAGAGACAGAGACAGAGACAGACAGCACGATACAGAGGCAGAGACAGAGACAGACAGCACGATAAAGAGACAGAGACAGAGACAGACAGCACGATAAAGAGACAGAGACAGAGACAGACAGCACGATACGAGACAGAGACAGACAGCACGATACAGAGACAGAGACAGAGACAGACAGCACGATACAGAGACAGAGACAGAGACAGACAGCACGATAAAGAGACAGAGACAGAGACAGACAGCACGATACAGCGACAGAGACAGAGACAGACAGCACGATAAAGAGACAGAGACAGTGACAGACAGCACGATAAAGAGACAGAGACAGAGACAGACAGCACGATACAGAGACAGAGACAGAGACAGACAGCACGATACAGAGACAGAGACAGAGACAGAGACAGACAGCACGATACAGAGACAGAGACAGAGACAGACAGCACGATACAGAGACAGAGACAGAGACAGAGACAGAGACAGACAGCACGATACAGAGACAGAGACAGACAGCACGATACAGAGACAGAGACAGAGACAGACAGCATGATACAGAGACAGAGACAGAGACAGACAGCACGATACAGAGACAGAGACAGAGACAGACAGCACAATAAAGAGACAGAGACAGAGACAGACAGCACGATAAAGAGACAGAGACAGAGACAGAGACAGACAGCACGATAAAGAGACAGAGACAGAGACAGACAGCACGATACAGAGACAGAGACAGAGACAGACAGCACGATAAAGAGACAGAGACAGAGACAGACAGCACGATAAAGAGACAGAGACAGAGACAGACAGCACGATACAGAGACAGAGACAGAGACAGACAGCACGATAAAGATACAGAGACAGAGGCAGACAGCACGATACAGAGACAGAGACAGACAGCACGATACAGAGACAGAGACAGACAGCACGATACAGAGACAGAGACAGAGACAGGCAGCACAAGAAAGAGACAGAGACAGAGACTGACAGCACGATACAGAGACAGAGACAGAGACAGACAGCACGATACAGAGACAGAGACAGAGACAGACAGCACGATACAGAGACAGAGACAGAGACAGACAGCACGATAAAGAGACAGAGACAGAGACAGACAGCACGATAAAGAGACAGAGACAGAGACAGACAGCACGATACAGAGACAGAGGCAGAGACAGTCAGCACGATACAGAGACAGAGACAGACAGCACGATACAATGACAGAGACAGACAGCACGATAAAGAGACAGAGACAGAGACAGTCAGCACGATACAGAGACAGAGACAGACAGCACGATACAGAGACAGAGACAGACAGCACGATAAAGAGACAGAGACAGAGACAGACAGCACGATAAAGAGACAGAGACAGAGACAGAGACAGACAGCACGATAAAGAGACAGAGACAGAGACAGACAGCACGATACAGAGACAGAGACAGAGACAGACAGCACGATACAGAGACAGAGACAGAGACAGAGACAGACAGCACGATACAGAGACAGAGACAGAGACAGACAGCACGATACAGAGACAGAGACAGAGACAGACAGCACGATAAAGAGACAGAGACAGAGACAGACAGCACGATACAGAGACAGAGACAGAGACAGACAGCACGATACAGAGACAGAGACAGAGACAGACAGCACGATAAAGAGACAGAGACAGAGACAGACAGCACGATACAGAGACAGAGACAGAGACAGACAGCACGATACAGAGACAGAGACAGAGACAGAGACAGACAGCACGATACAGAGACAGAGACAGACAGCACGATAAAGAGACAGAGACAGAGACAGACAGCACGATACAGCGACAGAGACAGAGACAGACAGCACGATACAGAGACAGAGACAGAGACAGACAGCACGATAAAGAGACAGAGACAGAGACAGACAGCATGATACAGAGACAGAGACAGAGACAGACAGCACGATACAGAGACAGAGACAGAGACAGACAGCACGATACAGAGACAGAGACAGAGACAGACAGCACGATAAAGAGACAGAGACAGAGACAGACAGCACGATGCAGAGACAGAGACAGAGACAGACAGCATGATATAGAGACAGAGACAGAGACAGACAGCACTATAAAGAGACAGAGACAGAGACAGACAGCACGATACAGAGACAGAGACAGAGACAGACAGCACGATATAGAGACAGAGACAGAGACAGACAGCACGATAAAGAGACAGAGACAGAGGCAGACAGCACGATGCAGAGACAGAGACAGAGACAGAGACAGACAGCACGATACAGAGACAGAGACAGAGACAGACAGCACGATACAGACACAGAGACAGAGACAGACAGCACGATACAGAGACAGAGACAGAGACAGAGACAGACAGCACGATACAGAGACAGAGACAGAGACAGACAGCACGATAAAGAGACAGAGACAGAGACAGACAGCACGATAAAGAGACAGAGACAGAGACAGACAGCACGAGACAGAGACAGAGACAGAGACAGACAGCACGATAAAGAGACAGACACAGAGACAGACAGCACGATACAGAGACAGAGACAGAGACAGACAGCACGATAAAGAGACAGAGACAGAGGCAGAGACAGACAGCACGATAAAGAGACAGAGACAGAGGCAGACAGCACGATACAGAGACAGAGACAGAGACAGACAGCACAATAAACAGACAGAGACAGAGAGCACGATACAGAGACAGAGACAGACAGCACGATACAGAGACAGAGACAGAGACAGACAGCACGATAAAGAGACAGAGACAGAGACAGACAGCACGATACAGAGACAGAGACAGAGACAGACAGCACGATAAAGAGACAGAGACAGAGACAGACAGCACGATAAAGAGACAGAGACAGAGGCAGACAGCACGATACAGAGACAGAGACAGAGACAGAGAAAGACAGCGCGATACAGGGACAGAGACAGAGACAGACAGCACGATACAGAGACAGAGACAGAGACAGAGAAAGACAGCGCGATACAGGGACAGAGACAGAGACAGACAGCGCGATACAGGGACAGAGACAGAGAGAGGCAGCACAATACAGAGACAGAGACAGAGACAGACAGCACGATACAGAGACAGAGACAGAGACAGACAGCACGATACAGAGACAGAGACAGACAGCACGATACAGAGAGAGAGACAGAGACAGACAGCACGAGACAGAGACAGAGACAGACAGCACGATAAAGAGACAGAGACAGAGGCAGACAGCACGATAAAGAGACAGAGACAGAGACAGACAGCACGATACAGAGACAGAGACAGAGACAGACAGCACGATACAGAGACAGAGACAGAGACAGACAGCACGATACAGAGACAGAGACAGAGACAGACAGCACGAAACAGAGACAGAGACAGACAGCACGATACAGAGACAGAGACAGAGACAGACAGCACGAGACAGAGACAGAGACAGACAGCACGATAAAGAGACAGAGACAGAGGCAGACAGCACGATAAAGAGACAGAGACAGAGACAGACAGCACGATACAGAGACAGAGACAGAGACAGACAGCACGATACAGAGACAGAGACAGAGACAGACAGCACGATACAGAGACAGAGACAGAGACAGACAGCACGATACAGAGACAGAGACAGAGACAGGCAGCACAAGAAAGAGACAGAGACAGACAGCACGATACAGAGACAGAGACAGAGACAGACAGCACGATACAGAGGCAGAGACAGAGACAGACAGCACGATAAAGAGACAGAGACAGAGACAGACAGCACGATAAAGAGACAGAGACAGAGACAGACAGCACGATACGAGACAGAGACAGACAGCACGATACAGAGACAGAGACAGAGACAGACAGCACGATACAGAGACAGAGACAGAGACAGACAGCACGATAAAGAGACAGAGACAGAGACAGACAGCACGATACAGCGACAGAGACAGAGACAGACAGCACGATAAAGAGACAGAGACAGTGACAGACAGCACGATAAAGAGACAGAGACAGAGACAGACAGCACGATACAGAGACAGAGACAGAGACAGACAGCACGATACAGAGACAGAGACAGAGACAGAGACAGACAGCACGATACAGAGACAGAGACAGAGACAGACAGCACGATACAGAGACAGAGACAGAGACAGAGACAGAGACAGACAGCACGATACAGAGACAGAGACAGACAGCACGATACAGAGACAGAGACAGAGACAGACAGCATGATACAGAGACAGAGACAGAGACAGACAGCACGATACAGAGACAGAGACAGAGACAGACAGCACAATAAAGAGACAGAGACAGAGACAGACAGCACAATACAGAGACAGAGACAGAGACAGACAGCACGATACAGAGACAGAGACAGAGACAGACAGCACGATAAAGAGACAGAGACAGAGACAGACAGCACGATACAGAGACAGAGACAGAGACAGACAGCACGATAAAGAGACAGAGACAGAGACAGACAGCACGATAAAGAGACAGAGACAGAGACAGACAGCACGATACAGAGACAGAGACAGAGACAGACAGCACGATAAAGAGACAGAGACAGAGGCAGACAGCACGATACAGAGACAGAGACAGACAGCACGATACAGAGACAGAGACAGACAGCACGATACAGAGACAGAGACAGAGACAGGCAGCACAAGAAAGAGACAGAGACAGAGACTGACAGCACGATACAGAGACAGAGACAGAGACAGACAGCACGATACAGAGACAGAGACAGAGACAGACAGCACGATACAGAGACAGAGACAGAGACAGACAGCACGATAAAGAGACAGAGACAGAGACAGACAGCACGATAAAGAGACAGAGACAGAGACAGACAGCACGATACAGAGACAGAGACAGAGACAGACAGCACGATACAGAGACAGAGGCAGAGACAGTCAGCACGATACAGAGACAGAGACAGACAGCACGATACAATGACAGAGACAGACAGCACGATAAAGAGACAGAGACAGAGACAGTCAGCACGATACAGAGACAGAGACAGACAGCACGATACAGAGACAGAGACAGACAGCACGATAAAGAGACAGAGACAGAGACAGACAGCACGATAAAGAGACAGAGACAGAGACAGAGACAGACAGCACGATAAAGAGACAGAGACAGAGACAGACAGCACGATACAGAGACAGAGACAGAGACAGACAGCACGATACAGAGACAGAGACAGAGACAGAGACAGACAGCACGATACAGAGACAGAGACAGAGACAGACAGCACGATACAGAGACAGAGACAGAGACAGACAGCACGATAAAGAGACAGAGACAGAGACAGACAGCACGATACAGAGACAGAGACAGAGACAGACAGCACGATACAGAGACAGAGACAGAGACAGACAGCACGATAAAGAGACAGAGACAGAGACAGACAGCACGATACAGAGACAGAGACAGAGACAGACAGCACGATACAGAGACAGAGACAGAGACAGAGACAGACAGCACGATACAGAGACAGAGACAGAGACAGAGACAGACAGCACGATACAGAGACAGAGACAGAGACAGACAGCACGATACAGAGACAGAGACAGAGACAGACAGCACGATAAAGAGACAGAGACAGAGACAGACAGCACGATACAGAGACAGAGACAGAGACAGACAGCACGATACAGAGACAGAGACAGAGACAGAGACAGACAGCACGATAAAGAGACAGAGACAGAGACAGACAGCACGATACAGCGACAGAGACAGAGACAGACAGCACGATACAGAGACAGAGACAGAGACAGACAGCACGATAAAGAGACAGAGACAGAGACAGACAGCATGATACAGAGACAGAGACAGAGACAGACAGCACGATACAGAGACAGAGACAGAGACAGACAGCACGATACAGAGACAGAGACAGAGACAGACAGCACGATAAAGAGACAGAGACAGAGACAGACAGCACGATGCAGAGACAGAGACAGAGACAGACAGCATGATATAGAGACAGAGACAGAGACAGACAGCACGATAAAGAGACAGAGACAGAGACAGACAGCACGATACAGAGACAGAGACAGAGACAGACAGCACGATAAAGAGACAGAGACAGAGGCAGACAGCACGATGCAGAGACAGAGACAGAGACAGAGACAGACAGCACGATACAGAGACAGAGACAGAGACAGACAGCACGATACAGACACAGAGACAGAGACAGACAGCACGATACAGAGACAGAGACAGAGACAGAGACAGACAGCACGATACAGAGACAGAGACAGAGACAGACAGCACGATAAAGAGACAGAGACAGAGACAGACAGCACGATAAAGAGACAGAGACAGAGACAGACAGCACGAGACAGAGACAGAGACAGAGACAGACAGCACGATAAAGAGACAGACACAGAGACAGACAGCACGATACAGAGACAGAGACAGAGACAGACAGCACGATAAAGAGACAGAGACAGACAGCACGATAAAGAGACAGAGACAGAGGCAGAGACAGACAGCACGATAAAGAGACAGAGACAGAGGCAGACAGCACGATACAGAGACAGAGACAGAGACAGAGACAGACAGCACAATAAACAGACAGAGACAGAGAGCACGATACAGAGACAGAGACAGACAGCACGATACAGAGACAGAGACAGAGACAGACAGCACGATAAAGAGACAGAGACAGAGACAGACAGCACGATAAAGAGACAGAGACAGAGGCAGACAGCACGATACAGAGACAGAGACAGAGACAGAGAAAGACAGCGCGATACAGGGACAGAGACAGAGACAGGCAGCACAATACAGAGACAGAGACAGAGACAGACAGCACGATACAGAGACAAAGACAGAGACAGACAGCACGATACAGAGACAGAGACAGACAGCACGATACAGAGAGAGAGACAGAGACAGACAGCACGAGACAGAGACAGAGACAGACAGCACGATAAAGAGACAGAGACAGAGGCAGACAGCACGATACAGAGACAGAGACAGAGACAGACAGCACGATAAAGAGACAGAGACAGAGACAGACAGCACGATAAAGAGACAGAGACAGAGACAGACAGCACGATACAGAGACAGAGACAGAGACAGACAGCACGATACAGAGACAGAGACAGAGACAGACAGCACGATACAGAGACAGAGACAGAGACAGACAGCACGAAACAGAGACAGAGACAGACAGCACGATACAGAGACAGAGACAGAGACAGACAGCACGAGACAGAGACAGAGACAGACAGCACGATAAAGAGACAGAGACAGAGGCAGACAGCACGATAAAGAGACAGAGACAGAGACAGACAGCACGATACAGAGACAGAGACAGAGACAGACAGCACGATACAGAGACAGAGACAGAGACAGACAGCACGATACAGAGACAGAGACAGAGACAGACAGCACGATACAGAGACAGAGACAGAGACAGGCAGCACAAGAAAGAGACAGAGACAGACAGCACGATACAGAGACAGAGACAGAGACAGACAGCACGATACAGAGACAGAGACAGAGACAGACAGCACGATACAGAGACAGAGACAGACAGCACGATACAGAGACAGAGACAGAGACAGACAGCACGATACAGAGACAGAGACAGAGAGCATGATACAGAGACAGAGACAGAGACAGACAGCACGATAAAGAGACAGAGACAGAGACAGACAGCACGATACAGAGACAGAGACAGAGAGCATGATACAGAGACAGAGACAGAGACAGACAGCACGATAAAGAGACAGAGACAGAGACAGACAGCACGATACAGAGACAGAGACAGACAGCACGATACAGAGACAGAGACAGACAGCACGATACAGAGACAGAGACAGACAGCACGATACAGAGACAGAGACAGAGACAGACAGCACGATACAGAGACAGAGACAGACAGCACGATACAGAGACAGAGACAGAGACAGGCAGCACAATAAAGAGACAGAGACAGAGACAGACAGCACGATAAAGAGACAGAGACAGACAGCACGATAAAGAGACAGAGACAGAGACAGACAGCACGATACAGAGACAGAGACAGTGTCAGACAGCACGATACAGAGACAGAGACAGACAGCACGATACAGAGACACAGACAGCACGATACAGAGACAGAGACAGAGACAGAGACAGGCAGCACAAGAAAGAGACAGAGACAGAGACAGACTAGCACGATACAGAGACAGAGACAGAGACAGACAGCACGATACAGAGACAGAGACAGAGACAGGCAGCACAAGAAAGAGACAGAGACAGAGACAGACAGCACGATACAGAGACAGAGACAGAGACAGAGACAGACAGCACGATACAGAGACAGAGACAGAGAAAGACAGCACGATACAGAGACAGAGACAGAGACAGACAGCACGATACAGAGACAGAGAGAGACAGCACGATACAGAGACAGAGACAGACAGCACGATACAGAGACAGAGACAGAGACAGACAGCACGATAAAGAGACAGAGACAGAGACAGACAGCACGATAAAGAGACAGAGACAGAGACAGACAGCACGATACAGAGACAGAGACAGAGACAGACAGCACGATACAGAGACAGAGACAGAGACAGACAGCACGATACAGAGACAGAGACAGAGACAGGCAGCACAAGAAAGAGACAGAGACAGAGACAGACAGCACGATACAGAGACAGAGACAGAGAAAGACAGCACGATAAAGAGACAGAGACAGAGACAGACAGCACGATACAGAGACAGAGACAGAGACAGACAGCACGATAAAGAGACAGAGACAGAGACAGACAGCACGATAAAGAGACAGAGACAGAGACAGACAGCACGATACAGAGACAGAGACAGACAGCACGATACAGAGACACAGACAGCACGATACAGAGACAGAGACAGAGACAGGCAGCACAAGAAAGAGACAGAGACAGAGACAGACAGCACGATACAGAGACAGAGACAGAGACAGACAGCACGATAAAGAGACAGAGACAGAGACAGACAGCACGATACAGAGACAGAGACAGAGACAGAGACAGACAGCATGATACAGAGACAGAGACAGAGACAGACAGCACGATACAGAGACAGAGACAGACAGCACGATACAGAGACAGAGACAGACAGCACGATACAGAGACAGAGACAGAGACAGGCAGCACAAGAAAGAGACAGAGACAGAGACAGACAGCACGATACAGAGACAGAGACAGAGACAGACAGCACGATACAGAGACAGAGACAGAGACAGACAGCACGATACAGAGACAGAGACAGACAGCACGATACAGAGACAGAGACAGAGACAGAGACAGACAGCACGATACAGAGACAGAGACAGAGACAGACAGCACGATACAGAGACAGAGACAGAGACAGACAGCACGATACAGAGACAGACAGCACGATACAGAGACAGAGACAGACAGCACGATAAAGAGACAGAGACAGAGACAGACAGCACGATAAAGAGACAGAGACAGAGACAGACAGCACGATAAAGAGACAGAGACAGAGACAGACAGCACGATACAGAGACAGAAACAGAGACAGACACAGACAGCACGATACAGAGACAGAGACAGACAGCACGATACAGAGACAGAGACAGACAGCACGATACAGAGACAGAGACAGAGACAGACAGCACGATACAGAGACAGAGACAGACAGCACGATACAGAGACAGAGACAGAGACAGACAGCACGATACAGAGACAGAGACAGAGACAGGCAGCACAAGAAAGAGACAGAGACAGACAGCACGATACAGAGACAGAGACAGAGACAGACAGCACAATAAAGAGACAGATACAGAGACAGACAGCACGATACAGAGACAGAGACAGAGACAGACAGCACGATACAGAGACAGAGACAGAGAGCATGATACAGAGACAGAGACAGAGACAGACAGCACGATACAGAGACAGAGACAGACAGCACGATACAGAGACAGAGACAGAGACAGACAGCACGATACAGAGACAGAGACAGAGACAGGCAGCACAAGAAAGAGACAGAGACAGACAGCACGATACAGAGACAGAGACAGAGACAGACAGCACAATAAAGAGACAGATACAGAGACAGACAGCACGATAAAGAGACAGAGACAGAGACAGACAGCACGATACAGAGACAGAGACAGAGAGCATGATACAGAGACAGAGACAGAGATAGACAGCACGATAAAGAGACAGAGACAGAGACAGACAGCACGATAAAGAGACAGAGACAGACAGCACGATACAGAGACAGAGACAGAGACAGACAGCACGATAGAGAGACAGAGACAGAGACAGACAGCACGATACAGAGACAGAGACAGAGACAGACAGCACAATAAAGAGACAGAGACAGAGACAGACAGCACAATAAAGAGACAGAGACAGAGACAGACAGCACGATAAAGAGACAGAGACAGAGACAGACAGCACGATAAAGAGACAGAGACAGACAGCACGATACAGAGACAGAGACAGAGACAGACAGCACGATACAGAGACAGAGACAGAGACAGACAGCACGATAGAGAGACAGAGACAGAGACAGACAGCACGATACAGAGACAGAGACAGAGACAGACAGCACAATAAAGAGACAGAGACAGAGACAGACAGCACAATAAAGAGACAGAGACAGAGACAGACAGCACGATAAAGAGACAGAGACAGAGACAGACAGCACGATACAGAGACAGAGACAGACAGCACGATACAGAGACAGAGACAGAGACAGACAGCACGATAAAGAGACAGAGACAGAGACAGACAGCACGATACAGAGACAGAGACAGAGACAGACAGCACGATAAAGAGACAGAGACAGAGACAGACAGCACGATACAGAGACAGAGACAGACAGCACGATAAAGAGACAGAGACAGAGACAGACAGCACGATACAGAGACAGAGACAGAGACAGACAGCACGATAAAGAGACAGAGACAGAGACAGACAGCACGATAAAGAGACAGAGACAGAGACAGACAGCACGATACAGAGACAGAGACAGAGACAGACAGCACGATAAAGAGACAGAGACAGAGGCAGACAGCACGATACAGAGACAGAGACAGACAGCACGATACAGAGACAGAGACAGACAGCACGATACAGAGACAGAGACAGAGACAGGCAGCACAAGAAAGAGACAGAGACAGAGACTGACAGCACGATACAGAGACAGAGACAGAGACAGACAGCACGATACAGAGACAGAGACAGAGACAGACAGCACGATACAGAGACAGAGACAGAGACAGACAGCACGATAAAGAGACAGAGACAGAGACAGACAGCACGATAAAGAGACAGAGACAGAGACAGACAGCACGATACAGAGACAGAGACAGAGACAGACAGCACGATACAGAGACAGAGGCAGAGACAGTCAGCACGATACAGAGACAGAGACAGACAGCACGATACAATGACAGAGACAGACAGCACGATAAAGAGACAGAGACAGAGACAGTCAGCACGATACAGAGACAGAGACAGACAGCACGATACAGAGACAGAGACAGACAGCACGATAAAGAGACAGAGACAGAGACAGACAGCACGATAAAGAGACAGAGACAGAGACAGAGACAGACAGCACGATAAAGAGACAGAGACAGAGACAGACAGCACGATACAGAGACAGAGACAGAGACAGACAGCACGATACAGAGACAGAGACAGAGACAGAGACAGACAGCACGATACAGAGACAGAGACAGAGACAGACAGCACGATACAGAGACAGAGACAGAGACAGACAGCACGATAAAGAGACAGAGACAGAGACAGACAGCACGATACAGAGACAGAGACAGAGACAGACAGCACGATACAGAGACAGAGACAGAGACAGACAGCACGATAAAGAGACAGAGACAGAGACAGACAGCACGATACAGAGACAGAGACAGAGACAGACAGCACGATACAGAGACAGAGACAGAGACAGAGACAGACAGCACGATACAGAGACAGAGACAGACAGCACGATAAAGAGACAGAGACAGAGACAGACAGCACGATACAGCGACAGAGACAGAGACAGACAGCACGATACAGAGACAGAGACAGAGACAGACAGCACGATAAAGAGACAGAGACAGAGACAGACAGCATGATACAGAGACAGAGACAGAGACAGACAGCACGATACAGAGACAGAGACAGAGACAGACAGCACGATACAGAGACAGAGACAGAGACAGAGAGCACGATAAAGAGACAGAGACAGAGACAGACAGCACGATGCAGAGACAGAGACAGAGACAGACAGCATGATATAGAGACAGAGACAGAGACAGACAGCACGATAAAGAGACAGAGACAGAGACAGACAGCACGATACAGAGACAGAGACAGAGACAGACAGCACGATATAGAGACAGAGACAGAGACAGACAGCACGATAAAGAGACAGAGACAGAGGCAGACAGCACGATGCAGAGACAGAGACAGAGACAGAGACAGACAGCACGATACAGAGACAGAGACAGAGACAGACAGCACGATACAGACACAGAGACAGAGACAGACAGCACGATACAGAGACAGAGACAGAGACAGAGACAGACAGCACGATACAGAGACAGAGACAGAGACAGACAGCACGATAAAGAGACAGAGACAGAGACAGACAGCACGATAAAGAGACAGAGACAGAGACAGACAGCACGAGACAGAGACAGAGACAGAGACAGACAGCACGATAAAGAGACAGACACAGAGACAGACAGCACGATACAGAGACAGAGACAGAGACAGACAGCACGATAAAGAGACAGAGACAGACAGCACGATAAAGAGACAGAGACAGAGGCAGAGACAGACAGCACGATAAAGAGACAGAGACAGAGGCAGACAGCACGATACAGAGACAGAGACAGAGACAGAGACAGACAGCACAATAAACAGACAGAGACAGAGAGCACGATACAGAGACAGAGACAGACAGCACGATACAGAGACAGAGACAGAGACAGACAGCACGATAAAGAGACAGAGACAGAGACAGACAGCACGATACAGAGACAGAGACAGAGACAGACAGCACGATAAAGAGACAGAGACAGAGACAGACAGCACGATAAAGAGACAGAGACAGAGGCAGACAGCACGATACAGAGACAGAGACAGAGACAGAGAAAGACAGCGCGATACAGGGACAGAGACAGAGACAGGCAGCACAATACAGAGACAGAGACAGAGACAGACAGCACGATACAGAGACAGAGACAGAGACAGACAGCACGATACAGAGACAGAGACAGACAGCACGATACAGAGAGAGAGACAGAGACAGACAGCACGAGACAGAGACAGAGACAGACAGCACGATAAAGAGACAGAGACAGAGGCAGACAGCACGATAAAGAGACAGAGACAGAGACAGACAGCACGATACAGAGACAGAGACAGAGACAGACAGCACGATACAGAGACAGAGACAGAGACAGACAGCACGATACAGAGACAGAGACAGAGACAGACAGCACGAAACAGAGACAGAGACAGACAGCACGATACAGAGACAGAGACAGAGACAGACAGCACGAGACAGAGACAGAGACAGACAGCACGATAAAGAGACAGAGACAGAGGCAGACAGCACGATAAAGAGACAGAGACAGAGACAGACAGCACGATACAGAGACAGAGACAGAGACAGACAGCACGATACAGAGACAGAGACAGAGACAGACAGCACGATACAGAGACAGAGACAGAGACAGACAGCACGATACAGAGACAGAGACAGAGACAGGCAGCACAAGAAAGAGACAGAGACAGACAGCACGATACAGAGACAGAGACAGAGACAGACAGCACGATACAGAGACAGAGACAGAGACAGACAGCACGATACAGAGACAGAGACAGACAGCACGATACAGAGACAGAGACAGAGACAGACAGCACGATACAGAGACAGAGACAGAGAGCATGATACAGAGACAGAGACAGAGACAGACAGCACGATAAAGAGACAGAGACAGAGACAGACAGCACGATACAGAGACAGAGACAGAGAGCATGATACAGAGACAGAGACAGAGACAGACAGCACGATAAAGAGACAGAGACAGAGACAGACAGCACGATACAGAGACAGAGACAGACAGCACGATACAGAGACAGAGACAGACAGCACGATACAGAGACAGAGACAGACAGCACGATACAGAGACAGAGACAGAGACAGACAGCACGATACAGAGACAGAGACAGACAGCACGATACAGAGACAGAGACAGAGACAGGCAGCACAATAAAGAGACAGAGACAGAGACAGACAGCACGATAAAGAGACAGAGACAGACAGCACGATAAAGAGACAGAGACAGAGACAGACAGCACGATACAGAGACAGAGACAGTGTCAGACAGCACGATACAGAGACAGAGACAGACAGCACGATACAGAGACACAGACAGCACGATACAGAGACAGAGACAGAGACAGAGACAGGCAGCACAAGAAAGAGACAGAGACAGAGACAGACTAGCACGATACAGAGTCAGAGACAGAGACAGACAGCACGATACAGAGACAGAGACAGAGACAGGCAGCACAAGAAAGAGACAGAGACAGAGACAGACAGCACGATACAGAGACAGAGACAGAGACAGAGACAGACAGCACGATACAGAGACAGAGAAAGACAGCACGATACAGAGACAGAGACAGAGACAGACAGCACGATACAGAGACAGAGACAGACAGCACGATACAGAGACAGAGACAGACAGCACGATACAGAGACAGAGACAGAGACAGACAGCACGATAAAGAGACAGAGACAGAGACAGATAGCACGATAAAGAGACAGAGACAGAGACAGACAGCACGATACAGAGACAGAGACAGAGACAGACAGCACGATACAGAGACAGAGACAGAGACAGACAGCACGATACAGAGACAGAGACAGAGACAGGCAGCACAAGAAAGAGACAGAGACAGAGACAGACAGCACGATACAGAGACAGAGACAGAGACAGACAGCACGATACAGAGACAGAGACAGAGACAGACAGCACGATACAGAGACAGAGACAGAGACAGACAGCACGATAAAGAGACAGAGACAGAGACAGACAGCACGATACAGAGACAGAGACAGAGACAGACAGCACGATAAAGAGACAGAGACAGAGACAGACAGCACGATAAAGAGACAGAGACAGAGACAGACAGCACGATACAGAGACAGAGACAGACAGCACGATACAGAGACACAGACAGCACGATACAGAGACAGAGACAGAGACAGGCAGCACAAGAAAGAGACAGAGACAGAGACAGACAGCACGATACAGAGACAGAGACAGAGACAGACAGCACGATAAAGAGACAGAGACAGAGACAGACAGCACGATACAGAGACAGAGACAGAGACAGAGACAGACAGCATGATACAGAGACAGAGACAGAGACAGACAGCACGATACAGAGACAGAGACAGAGACAGGCAGCACAAGAAAGAGACAGAGACAGAGACAGACAGCACGATACAGAGACAGAGACAGAGACAGACAGCACGATACAGAGACAGAGACAGAGACAGACAGCACGATACAGAGACAGAGACAGACAGCACGATACAGAGACAGAGACAGAGACAGAGACAGACAGCACGATACAGAGACAGAGACAGAGACAGACAGCACGATACAGAGACAGAGACAGAGACAGACAGCACGATACAGAGACAGACAGCACGATACAGAGACAGAGACAGACAGCACGATAAAGAGACAGAGACAGAGACAGACAGCACGATAAAGAGACAGAGACAGAGACAGACAGCACGATAAAGAGACAGAGACAGAGACAGACAGCACGATACAGAGACAGAAACAGAGACAGAGACAGACAGCACGATACAGAGACAGAGACAGACAGCACGATACAGAGACAGAGACAGACAGCACGATACAGAGACAGAGACAGAGACAGACAGCACGATACAGAGACAGAGACAGACAGCACGATACAGAGACAGAGACAGAGACAGACAGCACGATACAGAGACAGAGACAGAGACAGGCAGCACAAGAAAGAGACAGAGACAGACAGCACGATACAGAGACAGAGACAGAGACAGACAGCACAATAAAGAGACAGATACAGAGACAGACAGCACGATACAGAGACAGAGACAGAGACAGACAGCACGATAAAGAGACAGAGACAGAGACAGACAGCACGATACAGAGACAGAGACAGAGAGCATGATACAGAGACAGAGACAGAGATAGACAGCACGATAAAGAGACAGAGACAGAGACAGACAGCACGATACAGAGACAGAGACAGACAGCACGATACAGAGACAGAGACAGAGACAGACAGCACGATAGAGAGACAGAGACAGAGACAGACAGCACGATACAGAGACAGAGACAGAGACAGACAGCACAATAAAGAGACAGAGACAGAGACAGACAGCACAATAAAGAGACAGAGACAGAGACAGACAGCACGATAAAGAGACAGAGACAGAGACAGACAGCACGATACAGAGACAGAGACAGAGACAGACAGCACGATACAGAGACAGAGACAGAGACAGACAGCACGATACAGAGACAGAGACAGAGAAAGACAGCACGATACAGAGACAGAGACAGACAGCACGATACAGAGACAGAGACAGACAGCACGATACAGAGACAGAGACAGAGACAGACAGCACGATACAGAGACAGAGACAGACAGAACGATACAGAGACAGAGACAGACAGCACGATACAGAGACAGAGACAGACAGCACGATAAAGAGACAGAGACAGAGACAGACAGCACGATACAGAGACAGAGACAGAGACAGACAGCACGATAAAGAGACAGAGACAGAGACAGACAGCACGATAAAGAGACAGAGACAGAGACAGACAGCACGATACAGAGTCAGAGACAGACAGCACGATACAGAGACAGAGACAGACAGCACGATACAGAGACAGAGACAGGCAGCACAAGAAAGAGACAGAGACAGAGACAGACAGCACGATACAGAGACAGAGACAGAGACAGACAGCACGATAAAGAGACAGAGACAGAGACAGACAGCACGATACAGAGACAGAGACAGAGACAGAGACAGACAGCACGATACAGAGACAGAGACAGACAGCACGATACAGAGACAGAGACAGAGACAGACAGCACGATAAAGAGACAGAGACAGAGACAGACAGCACGATAAAGAGACAGAGACAGAGTCAGACAGCACGATACAGAGACAGAGACAGAGACAGACAGCACGATAAAGAGACAGAGACAGAGACAGACAGCACGATACAGAGACAGACACAGAGACAGACAGCACGATACAGAGACAGAGACAGAGACAGAGACAGACAGCACGATAAAGAGACAGACACAGAGACAGACAGCACGATACAGAGACAGAGACAGAGACAGACAGCACGATAAAGAGACAGACACAGAGACAGACAGCACGATACAGAGACAGAGACAGAGACAGACAGCACGATAAAGAGACAGAGACAGACAGCACGATAAAGAGACAGAGACAGAGGCAGAGACAGACAGCACGATAAAGAGACAGAGACAGAGGCAGACAGCACGATACAGAGACAGAGACAGAGACAGAGACAGAGACAGACAGCACGATACAGAGACAGAGACAGAGACAGACAGCACGAAAAAGAGACAGAGACAGAGACAGACAGCACGATACAGAGACAGAGACAGAGGCAGACAGCACGATACAGAGACAGAGACAGAGACAGAGACAGACAGGACGATAAAGAGACAGAGACAGAGACAGACAGCACGATACAGAGACAGAGACAGAGGCAGACAGCACGATACAGAGACAGAGACAGAGACAGACAGCACGATACAGAGACAGAGACAGAGACAGACAGCACGATAAAGAGACAGAGACAGAGACAGACAGCACGATAAAGAGACAGAGACAGAGGCAGACAGCACGATACAGAGACAGAGACAGAGACAGAGACAGACAGCACGATACAGAGACAGAGACAGAGAGCACGATACAGAGACAGAGACAGAGACAGACAGCACGATAAAGAGACAGAGACAGAGACAGACAGCACGATACAGAGACAGAGACAGAGACAGACAGCACGATACAGAGACAGAGACAGAGACAGACAGCACGATACAGAGACAGAGACAGAGACAGACAGCACGATACAGAGACAGAGACAGAGACAGACAGCACGATACAGAGACAGAGACAGAGACAGACAGCACGATACAGAGACAGAGACAGAGAGCACGATACAGAGACAGAGACAGACAGCACGATAAAGAGACAGAGACAGAGACAGACAGCACGATAAAGAGACAGAGACAGAGACAGGCAGCACAATAAAGAGACAGAGACAGACAGCACGATACAGAGACAGAGACAGAGACAGACAGCATGATACAGAGACAGAGACAGAGACAGACAGCACGATACAGAGACAGAGACAGAGACAGACAGCACGATACAGAGACAGAGACAGAGACAGACAGCACAATACAGAGACAGAGACAGAGACAGACAGCACGATACAGAGACAGAGACAGACAGCACGATACAGAGACAGAGACAGACAGCACGATACAGAGACAGAGACAGAGACAGACAGCACGAGACAGAGACAGAGACAGACAGCACGATAAAGAGACAGAGACAGAGGCAGACAGCACGATAAAGAGACAGAGACAGAGACAGACAGCACGATACAGAGACAGAGACAGACAGCACGATACAGAGACAGAGACAGACAGCACGATGTAGAGACAGAGACAGAGACAGACAGCACGATACAGAGACAGAGACAGAGACAGACAGCACAATACAGAGACAGAGACAGAGACAGACAGCACGATACAGAGACAGAGACAGAGACAGACAGCACGATACAGAGACAGAGACAGACAGCACGATACAGAGACAGAGACAGAGACAGGCAGCACGAGACAGAGACAGAGACAGACAGCACGATAAAGAGACAGAGACAGAGGCAGACAGCACGATAAAGAGACAGAGACAGAGACAGACAGCACGATAAAGAGACAGAGACAGAGACAGACAGCACGATACAGAGACAGAGACAGAGACAGACAGCACGATACAGAGACAGAGACAGAGACAGACAGCACGATACAGAGACAGAGACAGAGACAGACAGCACGATACAGAGACAGAGACAGAGACAGACAGCACGATACAGAGACAGAGACAGAGACAGGCAGCACAAGAAAGAGACAGAGACAGACAGCACGATACAGAGACAGAGACAGAGACAGACAGCACAATAAAGAGACAGAGACAGAGACAGACAGCACGATACAGAGACAGAGACAGAGACAGACAGCACGATAAAGAGACAGAGACAGAGACAGACAGCACGATACAGAGACAGAGACAGAGAGCATGATACAGAGACAGAGACAGAGATAGACAGCACGATAAAGAGACAGAGACAGAGACAGACAGCACGATACAGAGACAGAGACAGACAGCACGATACAGAGACAGAGACAGGCAGCACAATAAAGAGACAGAGACAGAGATAGACAGCACGATAAAGAGACAGAGACAGAGACAGACAGCACGATACAGAGACAGAGACAGACAGCACGATACAGAGACAGAGACAGGCAGCACAATAAAGAGACAGAGACAGAGACAGACAGCACGATACAGAGACAGAGACAGAGACAGACAGCACGATAAAGAGACAGAGACAGAGACAGACAGCACGATACAGAGACAGAGACAGAGACAGAGAGCACGATACAGAGACAGAGACAGAGACAGACAGCACGATAAAGAGACAGAGACAGAGACAGACAGCACGATACAGAGACAGAGACAGAGACAGACAGCACGATAAAGAGACAGAGACAGAGACAGACAGCACGATACAGAGACAGAGACAGAGACAGACAGCACGATAAAGAGACAGAGACAGAGACAGACAGCACGATACAGAGACAGAGACAGAGACAGACAGCACGATAAAGAGACAGAGACAGAGACAGACAGCACGATAAAGAGACAGAGACAGACAGCACGATACAGAGACAGAGACAGAGACAGACAGCACGATAAAGAGACAGAGACAGAGACAGACAGCACGATAAAGAGACAGAGACAGAGACAGACAGCACGATACAGAGACAGAGACAGAGACAGACAGCACGATAAAGAGACAGAGACAGAGACAGACAGCACGATACAGAGACAGAGACAGAGACAGACAGCACGATAAAGAGACAGAGACAGAGACAGACAGCACGATACAGAGACAGAGACAGACAGCACGATACAGAGACAGAGACAGAGACAGACAGCACGATAAAGAGACAGAGACAGAGACAGACAGCACGATAAAGAGACAGAGACAGAGACAGACAGCACGATACAGAGACAGACAGCACGATACAGAGACACAGACAGCACGATACAGAGACAGAGACAGAGACAGGCAGCACAAGAAAGAGACAGAGACAGAGACAGACAGCACGATACAGAGACAGAGACAGAGACAGACAGCACGATAAAGAGACAGAGACAGAGACAGACAGCACGATACAGAGACAGAGACAGAGACAGAGACAGACAGCACGATACAGAGACAGAGACAGAGACAGACAGCACGATACAGAGACAGAGACAGAGACAGGCAGCACAAGAAAGAGACAGAGACAGAGACAGACAGCACGATACAGAGACAGAGACAGAGACAGACAGCACGATACAGAGACAGAGACAGAGACAGACAGCACGATACAGAGACAGAGACAGACAGCACGATACAGAGACAGAGACAGAGACAGACAGCACGATACAGAGACAGAGACAGAGACAGACAGCACAATACAGAGACAGAGACAGAGACAGACAGCACGATACAGAGACAGAGACAGACAGCACGATACAGAGACAGAGACAGACAGCACGATACAGAGACAGAGACAGAGACAGACAGCACGAGACAGAGACAGAGACAGACAGCACGATAAAGAGACAGAGACAGAGGCAGACAGCACGATAAAGAGACAGAGACAGAGACAGACAGCACGATACAGAGACAGAGACAGACAGCACGATACAGAGACAGAGACAGACAGCACGATGTAGAGACAGAGACAGAGACAGACAGCACGATACAGAGACAGAGACAGAGACAGACAGCACAATACAGAGACAGAGACAGAGACAGACAGCACGATACAGAGACAGAGACAGAGACAGACAGCACGATACAGAGACAGAGACAGACAGCACGATACAGAGACAGAGACAGAGACAGACAGCACGAGACAGAGACAGACACAGACAGCACGATACAGAGACAGAGACAGAGACAGGCAGCACAAGAAAGAGACAGAGACAGAGACAGACAGCACGATACAGAGACAGAGACAGAGACAGACAGCACGATAAAGAGACAGAGACAGAGACAGACAGCACGATACAGAGACAGAGACAGAGAGCATGATACAGAGACAGAGACAGAGATAGACAGCACGATAAAGAGACAGAGACAGAGACAGACAGCACGATACAGAGACAGAGACAGACAGCACGATAAAGAGACAGAGACAGAGACAGACAGCACGATACAGAGACAGAGACAGAGACAGACAGCACGATACAGAGACAGAGACAGAGACAGACAGCACGATACAGAGACAGAGACAGAGACAGACAGCACGATACAGAGACAGAGACAGAGACAGACAGCACGATACAGAGACAGAGACAGAGACAGGCAGCACAAGAAAGAGACAGAGACAGACAGCACGATACAGAGACAGAGACAGAGACAGACAGCACAATAAAGAGACAGAGACAGAGACAGACAGCACGATACAGAGACAGAGACAGAGACAGACAGCACGATAAAGAGACAGAGACAGAGACAGACAGCACGATACAGAGACAGAGACAGAGAGCATGATACAGAGACAGAGACAGAGATAGACAGCACGATAAAGAGACAGAGACAGAGACAGACAGCACGATACAGAGACAGAGACAGACAGCACGATACAGAGACAGAGACAGGCAGCACAATAAAGAGACAGAGACAGAGATAGACAGCACGATAAAGAGACAGAGACAGAGACAGACAGCACGATACAGAGACAGAGACAGACAGCACGATACAGAGACAGAGACAGGCAGCACAATAAAGAGACAGAGACAGAGACAGACAGCACGATACAGAGACAGAGACAGAGACAGACAGCACGATAAAGAGACAGAGACAGAGACAGACAGCACGATAAAGAGACAGAGACAGAGACAGACAGCACGATACAGAGACAGAGACAGAGACAGACAGCACGATAAAGAGACAGAGACAGAGACAGACAGCACGATACAGAGACAGAGACAGAGACAGACAGCACGATAAAGAGACAGAGACAGAGACAGACAGCACGATACAGAGACAGAGACAGAGACAGACAGCACGATAAAGAGACAGAGACAGAGACAGACAGCACGATAAAGAGACAGAGACAGAGACAGACAGCACGATACAGAGACAGACAGCACGATACAGAGACACAGACAGCACGATACAGAGACAGAGACAGAGACAGGCAGCACAAGAAAGAGACAGAGACAGAGACAGACAGCACGATACAGAGACAGAGACAGAGACAGACAGCACGATAAAGAGACAGAGACAGAGACAGACAGCACGATACAGAGACAGAGACAGAGACAGAGACAGACAGCACGATACAGAGACAGAGACAGAGACAGACAGCACGATACAGAGACAGAGACAGAGACAGGCAGCACAAGAAAGAGACAGAGACAGAGACAGACAGCACGATACAGAGACAGAGACAGAGACAGACAGCACGATACAGAGACAGAGACAGAGACAGACAGCACGATACAGAGACAGAGACAGACAGCACGATACAGAGACAGAGACAGAGACAGAGACAGACAGCACGATACAGAGACAGAGACAGAGACAGACAGCACGATACAGAGACAGAGACAGAGACAGACAGCACGATACAGAGACAGACAGCACGATACAGAGACAGAGACAGACAGCACGATAAAGAGACAGAGACAGAGACAGACAGCACGATAAAGAGACAGAGACAGAGACAGACAGCACGATAAAGAGACAGAGACAGAGACAGACAGCACGATACAGAGACAGAGACAGAGACAGAGACAGACAGCACGATACAGAGACAGAGACAGAGACAGACAGCATGATACAGAGACAGAGACAGACAGCACGATACAGAGACAGAGACAGAGACAGACAGCACGATACAGAGACAGAGACAGACAGCACGATAAAGAGACAGAGACAGAGACAGACAGCACGATACAGAGACAGAGACAGAGACAGACAGCACGATACAGAGACAGAGACAGAGACAGGCAGCACAAGAAAGAGACAGAGACAGACAGCACGATACAGAGACAGAGACAGAGACAGACAGCACAATAAAGAGACAGATACAGAGACAGACAGCACGATACAGAGACAGAGACAGAGACAGACAGCACGATACAGAGACAGAGACAGAGACAGACAGCACGATACAGAGACAGAGACAGAGACAGACAGCACGATACAGAGACAGAGACAGAGAGCATGATACAGAGACAGAGACAGAGATAGACAGCACGATAAAGAGACAGAGACAGAGACAGACAGCACGATACAGAGACAGAGACAGACAGCACGATACAGAGACAGAGACAGAGACAGGCAGCACAATAAAGAGACAGAGACAGAGACAGACAGCACGATACAGAGACAGAGACAGAGACAGACAGCACGATAAAGAGACAGAGACAGAGACAGACAGCACGATAAAGAGACAGAGACAGAGACAGACAGCACGGTACAGAGACAGAGACAGAGACAGACAGCACGATAAAGAGACAGAGACAGAGACAGACAGCACGATAAAGAGACAGAGACAGAGACAGACAGCACGATACAGAGACAGAGACAGAGACAGACAGCACGATACAGAGACAGAGACAGAGAAAGACAGCACGATACAGAGACAGAGACAGAGACAGACAGCACGATACAGAGACAGAGACAGAGACAGGCAGCACAAGAAAGAGACAGAGACAGAGACAGACAGCACGATACAGAGACAGAGACAGAGACAGACAGCACGATACAGAGACAGAGACAGAGACAGACAGCACGATACAGAGACAGAGACAGACAGCACGATACAGAGACAGAGACAGAGACAGACAGCACGATACAGAGACAGAGACAGAGACAGACAGCACAATACAGAGACAGAGACAGAGACAGACAGCACGATACAGAGACAGAGACAGACAGCACGATACAGAGACAGAGACAGACAGCACGATACAGAGACAGAGACAGAGACAGACAGCACGAGACAGAGACAGAGACAGACAGCACGATAAAGAGACAGAGACAGAGGCAGACAGCACGATAAAGAGACAGAGACAGAGACAGACAGCACGATACAGAGACAGAGACAGACAGCACGATACAGAGACAGAGACAGACAGCACGATGTAGAGACAGAGACAGAGACAGACAGCACGATACAGAGACAGAGACAGAGACAGACAGCACAATACAGAGACAGAGACAGAGACAGACAGCACGATACAGAGACAGAGACAGAGACAGACAGCACGATACAGAGACAGAGACAGACAGCACGATACAGAGACAGAGACAGAGACAGACAGCACGAGACAGAGACAGAGACAGACAGCACGATAAAGAGACAGAGACAGAGGCAGACAGCACGATAAAGAGACAGAGACAGAGACAGACAGCACGATAAAGAGACAGAGACAGAGACAGACAGCACGATACAGAGACAGAGACAGAGACAGACAGCACGATACAGAGACAGAGACAGAGACAGACAGCACGATACAGAGACAGAGACAGAGACAGACAGCACGATACAGAGACAGAGACAGAGACAGACAGCACGATACAGAGACAGAGACAGAGACAGGCAGCACAAGAAAGAGACAGAGACAGACAGCACGATACAGAGACAGAGACAGAGACAGACAGCACAATAAAGAGACAGAGACAGAGACAGACAGCACGATACAGAGACAGAGACAGAGACAGACAGCACGATAAAGAGACAGAGACAGAGACAGACAGCACGATACAGAGACAGAGACAGAGAGCATGATACAGAGACAGAGACAGAGATAGACAGCACGATAAAGAGACAGAGACAGAGACAGACAGCACGATACAGAGACAGAGACAGACAGCACGATACAGAGACAGAGACAGGCAGCACAATAAAGAGACCGAGACAGAGATAGACAGCACGATAAAGAGACAGAGACAGAGACAGACAGCACGATACAGAGACAGAGACAGACAGCACGATACAGAGACAGAGACAGGCAGCACAATAAAGAGACAGAGACAGAGACAGACAGCACGATACAGAGACAGAGACAGAGACAGACAGCACGATAAAGAGACAGAGACAGAGACAGACAGCACGATAAAGAGACAGAGACAGAGACAGACAGCACGATACAGAGACAGAGACAGAGACAGACAGCACGATAAAGAGACAGAGACAGAGACAGACAGCACGATACAGAGACAGAGACAGAGACAGACAGCACGATAAAGAGACAGAGACAGAGACAGACAGCACGATACAGAGACAGAGACAGAGACAGACAGCACGATAAAGAGACAGAGACAGAGACAGACAGCACGATAAAGAGACAGAGACAGAGACAGACAGCACGATACAGAGACAGACAGCACGATACAGAGACACAGACAGCACGATACAGAGACAGAGACAGAGACAGGCAGCACAAGAAAGAGACAGAGACAGAGACAGACAGCACGATACAGAGACAGAGACAGAGACAGACAGCACGATAAAGAGACAGAGACAGAGACAGACAGCACGATACAGAGACAGAGACAGAGACAGAGACAGACAGCACGATACAGAGACAGAGACAGAGACAGACAGCACGATACAGAGACAGAGACAGAGACAGGCAGCACAAGAAAGAGACAGAGACAGAGACAGACAGCACGATACAGAGACAGAGACAGAGACAGACAGCACGATACAGAGACAGAGACAGAGACAGACAGCACGATACAGAGACAGAGACAGACAGCACGATACAGAGACAGAGACAGAGACAGAGACAGACAGCACGATACAGAGACAGAGACAGAGACAGACAGCACGATACAGAGACAGAGACAGAGACAGACAGCACGATACAGAGACAGACAGCACGATACAGAGACAGAGACAGACAGCACGATAAAGAGACAGAGACAGAGACAGACAGCACGATAAAGAGACAGAGACAGAGACAGACAGCACGATAAAGAGACAGAGACAGAGACAGACAGCACGATACAGAGACAGAGACAGAGACAGAGACAGACAGCACGATACAGAGACAGAGACAGAGACAGACAGCATGATACAGAGACAGAGACAGACAGCACGATACAGAGACAGAGAGAGAGACAGACAGCACGATACAGAGACAGAGACAGACAGCACGATAAAGAGACAGAGACAGAGACAGACAGCACGATACAGAGACAGAGACAGAGACAGACAGCACGATACAGAGACAGAGACAGAGACAGGCAGCACAAGAAAGAGACAGAGACAGACAGCACGATACAGAGACAGAGACAGAGACAGACAGCACAATAAAGAGACAGATACAGAGACAGACAGCACGATACAGAGACAGAGACAGAGACAGACAGCACGATACAGAGACAGAGACAGAGACAGACAGCACGATACAGAGACAGAGACAGAGACAGACAGCACGATACAGAGACAGAGACAGAGAGCATGATACAGAGACAGAGACAGAGATAGACAGCACGATAAAGAGACAGAGACAGAGACAGACAGCACGATACAGAGACAGAGACAGACAGCACGATACAGAGACAGAGACAGAGACAGGCAGCACAATAAAGAGACAGAGACAGAGACAGACAGCACGATACAGAGACAGAGACAGAGACAGACAGCACGATAAAGAGACAGAGACAGAGACAGACAGCACGATAAAGAGACAGAGACAGAGACAGACAGCACGGTACAGAGACAGAGACAGAGACAGACAGCACGATAAAGAGACAGAGACAGAGACAGACAGCACGATAAAGAGACAGAGACAGAGACAGACAGCACGATACAGAGACAGAGACAGAGACAGACAGCACGATACAGAGACAGAGACAGAGAAAGACAGCACGATACAGAGACAGAGACAGAGACAGGCAGCACAAGAAAGAGACAGAGACAGAGACAGACAGCACGATACAGAGACAGAGACAGAGAAAGACAGCACGATAAAGAGACAGAGACAGAGACAGACAGCACGATACAGAGACAGAGACAGAGACAGACAGCACGATAAAGAGACAGAGACAGAGACAGACAGCACGATAAAGAGACAGAGACAGAGACAGACAGCACGATACAGAGACAGAGACAGACAGCACGATACAGAGACAGAGACAGACAGCACGATACAGAGACAGAGACAGAGACAGGCAGCACAAGAAAGAGACAGAGACAGAGACAGACAGCACGATACAGAGACAGAGACAGAGACAGACAGCACGATAAAGAGACAGAGACAGAGACAGACAGCACGATACAGAGACAGAGACAGAGACAGAGACAGACAGCACGATACAGAGACAGAGACAGACAGCACGATACAGAGACAGAGACAGAGACAGGCAGCACAAGAAAGAGACAGAGACAGAGACAGACAGCACGATACAGAGACAGAGACAGAGACAGACAGCACGATACAGAGACAGAGACAGAGACAGACAGCACGATACAGAGACAGAGACAGACAGCACGATACAGAGACAGAGACAGAGACAGAGACAGACAGCACGATACAGAGACAGAGACAGACAGCACGATAAAGAGACAGAGACAGAGACAGACAGCACGATAAAGAGACAGAGACAGAGACAGACAGCACGATAAAGAGACAGAGACAGAGACAGACAGCACGATACAGAGACAGAGACAGAGACAGAGACAGACAGCACGATACAGAGACAGAGACAGAGACAGACAGCACGATACAGACACAGAGACAGAGACAGACAGCACGATACAGAGACAGAGACAGCGACAGACAGCACGATACAGAGACAGAGACAGACAGCACGATACAGAGACAGAGACAGAGACAGACAGCACGATACAGAGACAGAGACAGAGACAGGCAGCACAAGAAAGAGACAGAGACAGACAGCACGATACCGAGACAGAGACAGAGACAGACAGCACAATAAAGAGACAGAGACAGAGACAAACAGCACGATACAGAGACAGAGACAGAGACAGACAGCACGATAAAGAGACACAGACAGAGACAGACAGCACGATACAGAGACAGAGACAGAGAGCACGATACAGAGACAGAGACAGAGATAGACAGCACGATAAAGAGACAGAGACAGACAGCACGATACAGAGACAGAGACAGACAGCACGATACAGAGACAGAGACAGAGACAGACAGCACGATACAGAGACAGAGACAGAGACAGACAGCACGATACAGAGACAGAGACAGAGACAGACAGCACGATAAAGAGACAGAGACAGAGACAGACAGCACGATACAGAGACAGAGACAGAGACAGAGAGCACGATACAGAGACAGAGACAGAGATAGACAGCACGATAAAGAGACAGAGATAGAGACAGACAGCACGATACAGAGACAGAGACAGACAGCACGATACAGAGACAGAGACAGAGACAGGCAGCACAATAAAGAGACAGAGACAGAGACAGACAGCACGATACAGAGACAGAGACAGAGACAGACAGCACGACACAGAGACAGAGACAGAGACAGACAGCACGATAAAGAGACAGAGACAGAGACAGACAGCACGATAAAGAGACAGAGACAGAGACAGACAGCACGATACAGAGACAGAGACAGAGACAGACAGCACGATACAGAGACAGAGACAGAGACAGACAGCACGATACAGAGACAGAGACAGACAGCACGATACAGAGACAGAGACAGAGACAGACAGCACGATACAGAGACAGAGACAGAGACAGACAGCACGATACAGAGACAGAGACAGAGACAGACAGCACGATACAGAGACAGAGACAGAGACAGACAGCACGATACAGAGACAGAGACAGAGACAGGCAGCACAAGAAAGAGACAGAGACAGAGACAGACAGCACGATACAGAGACAGAGACAGAGAAAGACAGCACGATAAAGAGACAGAGACAGAGACAGACAGCACGATACAGAGACAGAGACAGAGACAGACAGCACGATACGGAGACAGAGACAGACAGCACGATACAGAGACCGAGACAGACAGCACGATAAAGAGACAGACACAGAGACAGACAGCACGATACAGAGACAGAGACAGAGACAGACAGCACGATACAGAGACAGAGACAGAGACAGACAGCACGATACAGAGACAGAGACAGAGACAGACAGCACGATAAAGAGACAGAGACAGAGACAGACAGCACGATACAGAGACAGAGACAGAGACAGACAGCACGATAAAGAGACAGAGACAGAGACAGACAGCACGATAAAGAGACAGAGACAGAGACAGACAGCACGATACAGAGACAGAGACAGAGACAGACAGCACGATACAGAGACAGAGACAGACAGCACGATACAGAGACAGAGACAGAGACAGGCAGCACAAGAAAGAGACAGAGACAGAGACAGACAGCACGATACGGAGACAGAGACAGAGACAGACAGCACGATAAAGAGACAGAGACAGAGACAGACAGCACGATACAGAGACAGAGACAGACAGCACGATACAGAGACAGAAACAGACAGCACGATACAGAGACAGAGACAGAGACAGGCAGCACAAGAAAGAGACAGAGACAGTGACAGACAGCACGATACAGAGACAGAGACAGAGACAGACAGCACGATACAGAGACAGAGACAGAGACAGACAGCACGATACAGAGACAGAGACAGAGACAGACAGCACGATACAGAGACAGAGACAGAGACAGACAGCACGATACAGAGACAGAGACAGACAGCACGATACAGAGACAGAGACAGAGACAGAGACAGACAGCACGATACAGAGACAGAGACAGAGACAGAGACAGACAGCACGATACAGAGACAGAGACAGAGACAGACAGCACGATAAAGAGACAGAGACAGACAGCACGATAAAGAGACAGAGACAGAGACAGACAGCACGATAAAGAGACAGAGACAGAGACAGACAGCACGATAAAGAGACAGAGACAGAGACAGACAGCACGATACAGAGACAGAGACAGAGACAGAGACAGACAGCACGATACAGAGACAGAGACAGACAGCACGATACAGAGACAGAGACAGAGACAGGCAGCACAAGAAAGAGACAGAGACAGAGACAGACAGCACGATACAGAGACAGAGACAGAGACAGACAGCACGATACAGAGACAGAGACAGAGACAGACAGCACGATACAGAGACAGAGACAGACAGCACGATACAGAGACAGAGACAGAGACAGAGACAGACAGCACGATACAGAGACAGAGACAGACAGCACGATAAAGAGACAGAGACAGAGACAGACAGCACGATAAAGAGACAGAGACAGAGACAGACAGCACGATACAGAGACAGAGACAGAGACAGAGACAGACAGCACGATACAGAGACAGAGACAGACAGCACGATACAGAGACAGAGACTGAGACAGACAGCACGATAAAGAGACAGAGACAGAGACAGACAGCACGATACAGAGACAGAGACAGACAGCACGATACAGAGACAGAGACAGAGACAGACCGCACGATAAAGAGACAGAGACAGAGACAGACAGCACGATACAGAGACAGAGACAGAGACAGACAGCACGATACAGAGACAGAGACAGACAGCACGATACAGAGACAGAGACAGAGACAGACAGCACGATACAGAGACAGAGACAGACAGCACGATACAGAGACAGAGACAGAGACAGACAGCACGATACAGAGACAGAGACAGAGACAGACAGCACGATAAAGAGACAGAGACAGAGACAGACAGCACGATACAGAGACAGAGACAGAGACAGACAGCACGATACAGAGACAGAGACAGACAGCACGATACAGATACAGAGACAGAGACAGACAGCACGATAAAGAGACAGAGACAGACAGCACGATACAGAGACAGAGACAGAGACAGACAGCACGATAAAGAGACAGAGACAGAGACAGACAGCACGATAAAGAGACAGAGACAGAGACAGACAGCACGATACAGAGACAGAGACAGAGACAGACAGCACGATACAGAGACAGAGACAGAGACAGACAGCACGATACAGAGACAGAGACAGAGACAGACAGCACGATACAGAGACAGAGACAGACAGCACGATACAGAGACAGAGACAGACAGCACGATACAGAGACAGAGACAGAGACAGACAGCACGATACAGAGACAGAGACAGAGACAGACAGCACGATACAGAGACAGAGACAGAGACAGACAGCACGATAAAGAGACAGAGACAGAGACAGAGACAGACAGCACGATACAGAGACAGAGACAGAGACAGACAGCACGATACAGAGACAGAGACAGAGACAGACAGCACGATACAGAGACAGAGACAGAGACAGACAGCACGATAAAGAGACAGAGACAGAGACAGACAGCACGATACAGAGACAGAGACAGAGACAGACAGCACGATACAGAGACAGAGACAGAGACAGACAGCACGATAAAGAGACAGAGACAGACAGCACGATACAGAGACAGAGACAGACAGCACGATACAGAGACAGAGACAGACAGCACGATAAAGAGACAGAGACAGAGACAGACAGCACGATAAAGAGACAGAGACAGAGACAGACAGCACGATACAGAGACAGAGACAGAGACAGACAGCACGATACAGAGACAGAGACAGAGACAGACAGCACGATAAAGAGACAGAGACAGAGAAAGACAGAACGATACAGAGACAGGGACAGAGACAGACAGCACGATACAGAGACAGAGACAGAGACAGTCAGCACGATACAGAGACAGAGACAGAGACAGACAGCACGATACAGAGACAGAGACAGAGACAGACAGCACGATAAAGAGACAGAGACAGAGGCAGACAGCACGATACAGAGACAGAGACAGAGACAGACAGCACGATACAGAGACAGAGACAGAGACAGACAGCACGATACAGAGACAGAGACAGACAGCACGATACAGAGACAGAGACAGAGACAGAGACAGACAGCACGATACAGAGACAGAGACAGAGACAGAGACAGACAGCACGATACAGAGACAGAGACAGAGACAGGCAGCACGATACAGAGACAGAGACAGAGACAGACAGCACGATAAAGAGACAGAGACAGAGACAGAGACAGACAGCACGATACAGAGACAGAGACAGACAGCACGATACAGAGACAGTGACAGAGACAGTCAGCACGATACAGAGACAGAGACAGAGACAGGCAGCACGATACAGAGACAGAGACAGAGACAGTCAGCACGATACAGAGACAGAGACAGAGACAGACAGCACGATACAGAGACAGAGACAGAGACAGACAGCACGATAAAGAGACAGAGACAGAGACAGACAGCACGATACAGAGACAGAGACAGACAGCACGATACAGAGACAGAGACAGAGACAGACAGCACGATACAGAGACAGAGACAGACAGCACGATACAGAGACAGAGACAGACAGCACGATACAGAGACAGAGACAGAGACAGACAGCACGATACAGAGACAGAGACAGAGACAGGTAGCACGATAAAGAGACAGAGACAGACAGCACGATACAGAGACAGAGACAGATAGCACGATACAGAGACAGAGACAGAGACAGTCAGCACGATACAGAGACAGAGACAGAGACAGACAGCACGATACAGAGACAGAGACAGAGACAGACAGCACGATACAGAGACAGAGACAGTCAGCACGATACAGAGACAGAGACAGAGACAGACAGCACGATACAGAGACAGAGACAGACAGCACGATACAGAGACAGAGACAGAGACAGACAGCACGAGACAGAGACAGAGACAGTCAGCATATACAGAGACAGAGACAGAGACAAACAGCACGATACAGAGACAGAGACAGAGACAGACAGCACGATACAGAGACAGAGACAGAGACAGACAGCACGATACAGAGACAGAGACAGAGACAGACAGCACGATACAGAGACAGAGACAGAGACAGACTGCACGATACAGAGACAGAGACAGAGACAGACAGCACGATACAGAGACAGAGACAGAGACAGACAGCACGATACAGAGACAGAGACAGAGACAGACAACACGATAAAGAGACAGAGACAGAGACAGACAGCACGATACAGAGACAGAGACAGACAGCACGATACAGAGACCGAGACAGAGACAGACAGCACGATACAGAGACAGAGACAGACAGCACGATACAGAGACAGAGACAGACAGCACGATACAGAGACAGAGACAGAGACAGACAGCACGATAAAGAGACAGAGACAGAGACAGACAGCACGATACAGAGACAGAGACAGAGACAGACAGCACGATAAAGAGACAGAGACAGAGACAGACAGCACGATACAGAGACAGAGACAGAGACAGACAGCACGATACATAGACAGAGACAGAGACAGACAGCACGATACAGAGACAGAGACAGAGACAGTCAGCACGATACAGAGACAGAGACAGAGACAGACAGCACGATACAGAGACAGAGACAGACAGACAGCACGATACAGAGACAGAGACAGAGACAGACAGCACGATAAAGAGACAGAGACAGAGACAGACAGCACGATAAAGAGACAGAGACAGAGACAGACAGCACGATACAGAGACAGAGACAGACAGCACGATACAGAGACAGAGACAGAGACAGACCGCACGATAAAGAGACAGAGACAGAGACAGACAGCACGATACAGAGACAGAGACAGAGACAGACAGCACGATACAGAGACAGAGACAGACAGCACGATACAGAGACAGAGACAGAGACAGACAGCACGATACAGAGACAGAGACAGAGACAGACAGCACGATACAGAGACAGAGACAGACAGCACGATACAGAGACAGAGACAGAGACAGACAGCACGATACAGAGACAGAGACAGAGACAGAGACAGACAGCACGATACAGAGACAGAGACAGAGACAGACAGCACGATACAGAGACAGAGACAGAGACAGACAGCACGATAAAGAGACAGAGACAGAGACAGAGACAGACAGCACGATACAGAGACAGAGACAGAGACAGACAGCACGATACAGAGACAGAGACAGAGACAGACAGCACGATACAGAGACAGAGACAGAGACAGACAGCACGATAAAGAGACAGAGACAGAGACAGACAGCACGATACAGAGACAGAGACAGAGACAGACAGCACGATACAGAGACAGAGACAGAGACAGACAGCACGATAAAGAGACAGAGACAGACAGCACGATACAGAGACAGAGACAGACAGCACGATACAGAGACAGAGACAGACAGCACGATAAAGAGACAGAGACAGAGACAGACAGCACGATAAAGAGACAGAGACAGAGACAGACAGCACGATAAAGAGACAGAGACAGACAGCACAATAAAGAGACAGAGACAGAGACAGACAGCACGATAAAGAGACAGAGACAGACAGCACGATAAAGAGACAGAGACAGAGACAGACAGCACGATAAAGAGACAGAGACAGACAGCACGATAAAGAGACAGAGACAGAGACAGACAGCACGATAAAGAGACAGAGACAGACAGCACGATACAGAGACAGAGACAGAGACAGACAGCACGATACAGAGACAGAGACAGAGACAGACAGCACGATAAAGAGACAGAGACAGAGACAGACAGCACGATACAGAGACAGAGACAGAGACAGACAGCACGATACAGAGACAGAGACAGAGACAGACAGCACGATACTGAGACAGAGACAGAGACAGACAGCACGATACAGAGACAGAGACAGAGACAGACAGCACGATACAGAGACAGAGACAGAGACAGACAGCACGATACAGAGACAGAGACAGACAGCACGATACAGAGACAGAGACAGAGACAGAGACAGACAGCACGATACAGAGACAGAGACAGACAGCACGATAAAGAGACAGAGACAGAGACAGACAGCACGATAAAGAGACAGAGACAGAGACAGACAGCACGATAAAGAGACAGAGACAGAGACAGACAGCACGATACAGAGACAGAGACAGAGACAGAGACAGACAGCACGATACAGAGACAGAGACAGAGACAGACAGCACGATACAGACACAGAGACAGAGACAGACAGCACGATACAGAGACAGAGACAGCGACAGACAGCACGATACAGAGACAGAGACAGACAGCACGATACAGAGACAGAGACAGAGACAGACAGCACGATACAGAGACAGAGACAGAGACAGGCAGCACAAGAAAGAGACAGAGACAGACAGCACGATACCGAGACAGAGACAGAGACAGACAGCACAATAAAGAGACAGAGACAGAGACAAACAGCACGATACAGAGACAGAGACAGAGACAGACAGCACGATAAAGAGACACAGACAGAGACAGACAGCACGATACAGAGACAGAGACAGAGAGCACGATACAGAGACAGAGACAGAGATAGACAGCACGATAAAGAGACAGAGACAGAGACAGACAGCACGATACAGAGACAGAGACAGACAGCACGTTACAGAGACAGAGACAGAGACAGACAGCACGATACAGAGACAGAGACAGAGACAGACAGCACGATACAGAGACAGAGACAGAGACAGACAGCACGATAAAGAGACAGAGACAGAGACAGACAGCACGATACAGAGACAGAGACAGAGACAGAGAGCACGATACAGAGACAGAGACAGAGACAGACAGCACGATAAAGAGACAGAGACAGAGACAGACAGCACGATACAGAGACAGAGACAGACAGCACGATACAGAGACAGAGACAGAGACAGGCAGCACAATAAAGAGACAGAGACAGAGACAGACAGCACGATACAGAGACAGAGACAGAGACAGACAGCACGACACAGAGACAGAGACAGAGACAGACAGCACGATAAAGAGACAGAGACAGAGACAGACAGCACGATAAAGAGACAGAGACAGAGACAGACAGCACGATACAGAGACAGAGACAGAGACAGACAGCACGATACAGAGACAGAGACAGAGACAGACAGCACGATACAGAGACAGAGACAGACAGCACGATACAGAGACAGAGACAGAGACAGACAGCACGATACAGAGACAGAGACAGAGACAGACAGCACGATACAGAGACAGAGACAGAGACAGACAGCACGATACAGAGACAGAGACAGAGACAGACAGCACGATACAGAGACAGAGACAGAGACAGGCAGCACAAGAAAGAGACAGAGACAGAGACAGACAGCACGATACAGAGACAGAGACAGAGAAAGACAGCACGATAAAGAGACAGAGACAGAGACAGACAGCACGATACAGAGACAGAGACAGAGACAGACAGCACGATACGGAGACAGAGACAGACAGCACGATACAGAGACCGAGACAGACAGCACGATAAAGAGACAGACACAGAGACAGACAGCACGATACAGAGACAGAGACAGAGACAGACAGCACGATACAGAGACAGAGACAGAGACAGACAGCACGATACAGAGACAGAGACAGAGACAGACAGCACGATAAAGAGACAGAGACAGAGACAGACAGCACGATAAAGAGACAGAGACAGAGACAGACAGCACGATACAGAGACAGAGACAGAGACAGACAGCACGATAAAGAGACAGAGACAGAGACAGACAGCACGATAAAGAGACAGAGACAGAGACAGACAGCACGATACAGAGACAGAGACAGAGACAGACAGCACGATACAGAGACAGAGACAGACAGCACGATACAGAGACAGAGACAGAGACAGGCAGCACAAGAAAGAGACAGAGACAGAGACAGACAGCACGATACGGAGACAGAGACAGAGACAGACAGCACGATAAAGAGACAGAGACAGAGACAGACAGCACGATACAGAGACAGAGACAGACAGCACGATACAGAGACAGAGACAGAAACAGACAGCACGATACAGAGACAGAGACAGAGACAGGCAGCACAAGAAAGAGACAGAGACAGTGACAGACAGCACGATACAGAGACAGAGACAGAGACAGACAGCACGATACAGAGACAGAGACAGAGACAGACAGCACGATACAGAGACAGAGACAGACAGCACGATACAGAGACAGAGACAGAGACAGAGACAGACAGCACGATACAGAGACAGAGACAGAGACAGACAGCACGATACAGAGACAGAGACAGAGACAGACAGCACGATAAAGAGACAGAGACAGACAGCACGATACAGAGACAGAGACAGACAGCACGATACAGAGACAGAGACAGACAGCACGATAAAGAGACAGAGACAGAGACAGACAGCACGATAAAGAGACAGAGACAGAGACAGACAGCACGATAAAGAGACAGAGACAGACAGCACGATACAGAGACAGAGACAGAGACAGACAGCACGATAAAGAGACAGAGACAGACAGCACGATAAAGAGACAGAGACAGAGACAGACAGCACGATAAAGAGACAGAGACAGACAGCACGATAAAGAGACAGAGACAGAGACAGACAGCACGATAAAGAGACAGAGACAGACAGCACGATAAAGAGACAGAGACAGAGACAGACAGCACGATAAAGAGACAGAGACAGAGACAGACAGCACGATAAAGAGACAGAGACAGACAGCACGATACAGAGACAGAGACAGAGACAGACAGCACGATACAGAGACAGAGACAGAGACAGACAGCACGATAAAGAGACAGAGACAGAGACAGACAGCACGATACAGAGACAGAGACAGAGACAGACAGCACGATACAGAGACAGAGACAGAGACAGACAGCACGATACTGAGACAGAGACAGAGACAGACAGCACGATACAGAGACAGAGACAGAGACAGACAGCACGATACAGAGACAGAGACAGAGACAGACAGCACGATACAGAGACAGAGACAGAGACAGACAGCACGATACAGAGACAGAGACAGACAGCACGATACAGAGACAGAGACAGAGACAGAGACAGACAGCACGATACAGAGACAGAGACAGACAGCACGATAAAGAGACAGAGACAGAGACAGACAGCACGATAAAGAGACAGAGACAGAGACAGACAGCACGATAAAGAGACAGAGACAGAGACAGACAGCACGATACAGAGACAGAGACAGAGACAGAGACAGACAGCACGATACAGAGACAGAGACAGAGACAGACAGCACGATACAGACACAGAGACAGAGACAGACAGCACGATACAGAGACAGAGACAGCGACAGACAGCACGATACAGAGACAGAGACAGACAGCACGATACAGAGACAGAGACAGAGACAGACAGCACGATACAGAGACAGAGACAGAGACAGGCAGCACAAGAAAGAGACAGAGACAGACAGCACGATACCGAGACAGAGACAGAGACAGACAGCACAATAAAGAGACAGAGACAGAGACAAACAGCACGATACAGAGACAGAGACAGAGACAGACAGCACGATAAAGAGACACAGACAGAGACAGACAGCACGATACAGAGACAGAGACAGAGAGCACGATACAGAGACAGAGACAGAGATAGACAGCACGATAAAGAGACAGAGACAGAGACAGACAGCACGATACAGAGACAGAGACAGACAGCACGTTACAGAGACAGAGACAGAGACAGACAGCACGATACAGAGACAGAGACAGAGACAGACAGCACGATACAGAGACAGAGACAGAGACAGACAGCACGATAAAGAGACAGAGACAGAGACAGACAGCACGATACAGAGACAGAGACAGAGACAGAGAGCACGATACAGAGACAGAGACAGAGACAGACAGCACGATAAAGAGACAGAGACAGAGACAGACAGCACGATACAGAGACAGAGACAGACAGCACGATACAGAGACAGAGACAGAGACAGGCAGCACAATAAAGAGACAGAGACAGAGACAGACAGCACGATACAGAGACAGAGACAGAGACAGACAGCACGACACAGAGACAGAGACAGAGACAGACAGCACGATAAAGAGACAGAGACAGAGACAGACAGCACGATAAAGAGACAGAGACAGAGACAGACAGCACGATACAGAGACAGAGACAGACAGCACGATACAGAGACAGAGACAGAGACAGACAGCACGATACAGAGACAGAGACAGACAGCACGATACAGAGACAGAGACAGAGACAGACAGCACGATACAGAGACAGAGACAGAGACAGACAGCACGATACAGAGACAGAGACAGACAGCACAATACAGAGACAGAGACAGAGACAGACAGCACGATACAGAGACAGAGACAGAGACAGACAGCACGATACAGAGACAGAGACAGAGACAGACAGCACGATACAGAGACAGAGACAGAGACAGACAGCACGATACAGAGACAGAGACAGAGACAGACAGCACGATACAGAGACAGAGACAGAGACAGGCAGCACAAGAAAGAGACAGAGACAGAGACAGACAGCACGATACAGAGACAGAGACAGAGAAAGACAGCACGATAAAGAGACAGAGACAGAGACAGACAGCACGATACAGAGACAGAGACAGAGACAGACAGCACGATACGGAGACAGAGACAGACAGCACGATACAGAGACCGAGACAGACAGCACGATAAAGAGACAGACACAGAGACAGACAGCACGATACAGAGACAGAGACAGAGACAGAGACAGACAGCACGATACAGAGACAGAGACAGAGACAGACAGCACGATAAAGAGACAGAGACAGAGACAGACAGCACGATAAAGAGACAGAGACAGAGACAGACAGCACGATACAGAGACAGAGACAGAGACAGACAGCACGATAAAGAGACAGAGACAGAGACAGACAGCACGATAAAGAGACAGAGACAGAGACAGACAGCACGATACAGAGACAGAGACAGAGACAGACAGCACGATACAGAGACAGAGACAGACAGCACGATACAGAGACAGAGACAGAGACAGGCAGCACAAGAAAGAGACAGAGACAGAGACAGACAGCACGATACGGAGACAGAGACAGAGACAGACAGCACGATAAAGAGACAGAGACAGAGACAGACAGCACGATACAGAGACAGAGACAGACAGCACGATACAGAGACAGAGACAGAAACAGACAGCACGATACAGAGACAGAGACAGAGACAGGCAGCACAAGAAAGAGACAGAGACAGTGACAGACAGCACGATACAGAGACAGAGACAGAGACAGACAGCACGATACAGAGACAGAGACAGAGACAGACAGCACGATACAGAGACAGAGACAGATAGCACGATACAGAGACAGAGACAGAGACAGAGACAGACAGCACGATACAGAGACAGAGACAGAGACAGAGACAGACAGCACGATACAGAGACAGAGACAGACAGCACGATAAAGAGACAGAGACAGACAGCACGATAAAGAGACAGAGACAGAGACAGACAGCACGATAAAGAGACAGAGACAGAGACAGACAGCACGATAAAGAGACAGAGACAGAGACAGACAGCACGATAAAGAGACAGAGACAGAGACAGACAGCACGATAAAGAGACAGAGACAGAGACAGACAGCACGATACAGAGACAGAGACAGAGACAGAGACAGACAGCACGATACAGAGACAGAGACAGACAGCACGATACAGAGACAGAGACTGAGACAGACAGCACGATAAAGAGACAGAGACAGAGACAGACAGCACGATACAGAGACAGAGACAGACAGCACGATACAGAGACAGAGACAGAGACAGACCGCACGATAAAGAGACAGAGACAGAGACAGACAGCACGATACAGAGACAGAGACAGAGACAGACAGCACGATACAGAGACAGAGACAGACAGCACGATACAGAGACAGAGACAGAGACAGACAGCACGATACAGAGACAGAGACAGACAGCACGATACAGAGACAGAGACAGAGACAGACAGCACGATACAGAGACAGAGACAGAGACAGACAGCACGATAAAGAGACAGAGACAGAGACAGACAGCACGATACAGAGACAGAGACAGAGACAGACAGCACGATACAGAGACAGAGACAGACAGCACGATACAGATACAGAGACAGAGACAGACAGCACGATAAAGAGACAGAGACAGACAGCACGATACAGAGACAGAGACAGACAGCACGATAAAGAGACAGAGACAGAGACAGACAGCACGATACAGAGACAGAGACAGAGACAGACAGCACGATAAAGAGACAGAGACAGAGACAGACAGCACGATACAGAGACAGAGACAGAGACAGACAGCACGATACAGAGACAGAGACAGAGACAGACAGCACGATACAGAGACAGAGACAGAGACAGACAGCACGATACAGAGACAGAGACAGACAGCACGATACAGAGACAGAGACAGACAGCACGATACAGAGACAGAGACAGAGACAGACAGCACGATACAGAGACAGAGACAGAGACAGACAGCACGATACAGAGACAGAGACAGAGACAGACAGCACGATAAAGAGACAGAGACAGAGACAGAGACAGACAGCACGATACAGAGACAGAGACAGAGACAGACAGCACGATACAGAGACAGAGACAGAGACAGACAGCACGATACAGAGACAGAGACAGAGACAGACAGCACGATAAAGAGACAGAGACAGAGACAGACAGCACGATACAGAGACAGAGACAGAGACAGACAGCACGATACAGAGACAGAGACAGAGACAGACAGCACGATAAAGAGACAGAGACAGACAGCACGATACAGAGACAGAGACAGACAGCACGATACAGAGACAGAGACAGACAGCACGATAAAGAGACAGAGACAGAGACAGACAGCACGATAAAGAGACAGAGACAGAGACAGACAGCACGATAAAGAGACAGAGACAGACAGCACAATAAAGAGACAGCGACAGAGACAGACAGCACGATACAGAGACAGAGACAGAGACAGACAGCACGATAAAGAGACAGAGACAGAGAAAGACAGAACGATACAGAGACAGGGACAGAGACAGACAGCACGATACAGAGACAGAGACAGAGACAGACAGCACGATAAAGAGACAGAGACAGAGACAGAGACAGACAGCACGATACAGAGACAGAGACAGAGACAGACAGCACGATACAGAGACAGAGACAGAGACAGACAGCACGATAAAGAGACAGAGACAGAGGCAGACAGCACGATACAGAGACAGAGACAGAGACAGACAGCACGATACAGAGACAGAGACAGAGACAGACAGCACGATACAGAGACAGAGACAGACAGCACGATACAGAGACAGAGACAGAGACAGAGACAGACAGCACGATACAGAGACAGAGACAGAGACAGAGACAGACAGCACGATACAGAGACAGAGACAGAGACAGGCAGCACGATACAGAGACAGAGACAGAGACAGACAGCACGATAAAGAGACAGAGACAGAGACAGAGACAGACAGCACGATACAGAGACAGAGACAGAGACAGACAGCACGATACAGAGACAGTGACAGAGACAGTCAGCACGATACAGAGACAGAGACAGAGACAGGCAGCACGATACAGAGACAGAGACAGAGACAGTCAGCACGATACAGAGACAGAGACAGAGACAGACAGCACGATACAGAGACAGAGACAGAGACAGACAGCACGATAAAGAGACAGAGACAGAGACAGACAGCACGATACAGAGACAGAGACAGACAGCGCGATACAGAGACAGAGACAGAGACAGACAGCACGATACAGAGACAGAGACAGACAGCACGATACAGAGACAGAGACAGACAGCACGATACAGAGACAGAGACAGAGACAGACAGCACGATACAGAGACAGAGACAGAGACAGGTAGCACGATAAAGAGACAGAGACAGACAGCACGATACAGAGACAGAGACAGATAGCACGATACAGAGACAGAGACAGAGACAGTCAGCACGATACAGAGACAGAGACAGAGACAGACAGCACGATACAGAGACAGAGACAGAGACAGACAGCACGATACAGAGACAGAGACAGTCAGCACGATACAGAGACAGAGACAGAGACAGACAGCACGATACAGAGACAGAGACAGACAGCACGATACAGAGACAGAGACAGAGACAGACAGCACGAGACAGAGACAGAGACAGTCAGCACGATACAGAGACAGAGACAGAGACAGACAGCACGATACAGAGACAGAGACAGAGACAGACAGCACGATACAGAGACAGAGACAGAGACAGACTGCACGATACAGAGACAGAGACAGAGACAGACAGCACGATACAGAGACAGAGACAGAGACAGACAGCACGATACAGAGACAGAGACAGAGACAGACTGCACGATACAGAGACAGAGACAGAGACAGACAGCACGATAAAGAGACAGAGACAGAGACAGACAGCACGATACAGAGACAGAGACAGACAGCACGATACAGAGACCGAGACAGAGACAGACAGCACGATACAGAGACAGAGACAGAGACAGACAGCACGATACAGAGACAGAGACAGAGACAGACAGCACGATACAGAGACAGAGACAGAGACAGACAGCACGATACAGAGACAGAGACAGAGACAGACTGCACGATACAGAGACAGAGACAGAGACAGACAGCACGATACAGAGACAGAGACAGAGACAGACAGCACGATACAGAGACAGAGACAGAGACAGACTGCACGATACAGAGACAGAGACAGAGACAGACAGCACGATAAAGAGACAGAGACAGAGACAGACAGCACGATACAGAGACAGAGACAGACAGCACGATACAGAGACCGAGACAGAGACAGACAGCACGATACAGAGACAGAGACAGACAGCACGATACAGAGACAGAGACAGTCAGCACGATACAGAGACAGAGACAGAGACAGACAGCACGATAAAGAGACAGAGACAGAGACAGACAGCACGATACAGAGACAGAGACAGAGACAGAGACAGACAGCACGATAAAGAGACAGAGACAGAGACAGACAGCACGATACAGAGACAGAGACAGAGACAGACAGCACGATACATAGACAGATACAGAGACAGACAGCACGATACAGAGACAGAGACAGAGACAGTCAGCACGATACAGAGACAGAGACAGAGACAGACAGCACGATACAGAGACAGAGACAGACAGACAGCACGATACAGAGACAGAGACAGAGACAGACAGCACGATAAAGAGACAGAGACAGAGACAGACAGCACGATAAAGAGACAGAGACAGAGACAGACAGCACGATAAAGAGACAGAGACAGAGACAGACAGCACGATACAGAGACAGAGACAGACAGCACGATACAGAGACAGAGACAGACAGCACGATACAGAGACAGAGACAGACAGCACGATACAGAGACAGAGACAGAGACAGACAGCACGATACAGAGACAGAGACAGAGACAGACAGCACGATACAGAGACAGAGACAGACAGCACGATACAGAGACAGAGACAGAGACAGACAGCACGATACAGAGACAGAGACAGAGACAGAGACAGACAGCACGATACAGAGACAGAGACAGAGACAGACAGCACGATACAGAGACAGAGACAGAGACAGACAGCACGATAAAGAGACAGAGACAGAGACAGAGACAGACAGCACGATACAGAGACAGAGACAGAGACAGACAGCACGATACAGAGACAGAGACAGAGACAGACAGCACGATACAGAGACAGAGACAGAGACAGACAGCACGATAAAGAGACAGAGACAGAGACAGACAGCACGATACAGAGACAGAGACAGAGACAGACAGCACGATACAGAGACAGAGACAGAGACAGACAGCACGATAAAGAGACAGAGACAGACAGCACGATACAGAGACAGAGACAGACAGCACGATACAGAGACAGAGACAGACAGCACGATAAAGAGACAGAGACAGAGACAGACAGCACGATAAAGAGACAGAGACAGAGACAGACAGCACGATAAAGAGACAGAGACAGAGACAGACAGCACGATAAAGAGACAGAGACAGACAGCACAATAAAGAGACAGAGACAGAGACAGACAGCACGATAAAGAGACAGAGACAGAGACAGGCAGCACGATAAAGAGACAGAGACAGACAGCACAATAAAGAGACAGAGACAGAGACAGACAGCACGATAAAGAGACAGAGACAGAGACAGACAGCACGATACAGAGACAGAGACAGAGACAGACAGCACGATACAGAGACAGAGACAGACAGCACGATACAGAGAGAGAGACAGAGACAGACAGCACGATAAAGAGACAGAGACAGAGACAGACAGCACGATAAAGAGACAGAGACAGACAGCACGATAAAGAGACAGAGACAGAGACAGACAGCACGATAAAGAGACAGAGACAGACAGCACGATACAGAGACAGAGACAGAGACAGACAGCACGATACAGAGACAGAGACAGAGACAGACAGCACGATAAAGAGACAGAGACAGAGACAGACAGCACGATAAAGAGACAGAGACAGACAGCACGATACAGAGACAGAGACAGAGACAGACAGCACGATACAGAGACAGAGACAGAGACAGACAGCACGATAAAGAGACAGAGACAGAGACAGACAGCACGATAAAGAGACAGAGACAGACAGCACGATACAGAGACAGAGACAGAGACAGACAGCACGATACAGAGACAGAGACAGAGACAGACAGCACGATACAGAGACAGAGACAGAGACAGACAGCATGATACAGAGACAGAGACAGACAGCACGATACAGAGACAGAGACAGACAGCACGATAAAGAGACAGAGACAGAGACAGACAGCACGATACAGAGACAGAGACAGAGACAGACAGCACGATACAGAGACAGAGACAGAGACAGACAGCACGATACTGAGACAGAGACAGAGACAGACAGCACGATACAGAGACAGAGACAGAGACAGACAGCACGATAAAGAGACAGAGACAGAGAAAGACAGAACGATACAGAGACAGGGACAGAGACAGACAGCACGATACAGAGACAGAGACAGAGACAGTCAGCACGATACAGAGACAGAGACAGAGACAGACAGCACGATACAGAGACAGAGACAGAGACAGACAGCACGATAAAGAGACAGAGACAGAGGCAGACAGCACGATACAGAGACAGAGACAGAGACAGACAGCACGATACAGAGACAGAGACAGAGACAGACAGCACGATACAGAGACAGAGACAGACAGCACGATACAGAGACAGAGACAGAGACAGAGACAGACAGCACGATACAGAGACAGAGACAGAGACAGAGACAGACAGCACGATACAGAGACAGAGACAGAGACAGGCAGCACGATACAGAGACAGAGACAGAGACAGACAGCACGATAAAGAGACAGAGACAGAGACAGACAGCACGATACAGAGACAGAGACAGAGACAGACAGCACGATACAGAGACAGAGACAGAGACAGACAGCACGATACAGAGACAGAGACAGAGACAGACAGCACGACACAGAGACAGAGACAGAGACAGACAGCACGATACAGAGACAGAGACAGAGACAGACAGCACGATACAGAGACAGAGACAGAGACAGACAGCACGATACAGAGACAGAGACAGACAGCACGATACAGAGACAGAGACAGAGACAGTCAGCACGATACAGAGACAGAGACAGAGACAGACAGCACGATACAGAGACAGAGACAGAGACAGGCAGCACGATAAAGAGACAGAGACAGACAGCACGATACAGAGACAGAGACAGATAGCACGATACAGAGACAGAGTCAGAGACAGTCAGCACGATACAGAGACAGAGACAGAGACAGACAGCACGATACAGAGACAGAGACAGACAGCACGATACAGAGACAGAGACAGAGACAGACAGCACGATAAAGAGACAGAGACAGAGACAGACAGCACGATACAGAGACAGAGACAGAGACAGACAGCACGAGACAGAGACAGAGACAGAGACAGACAGCACGATACAGAGACAGAGACAGACAGCACGATACAGAGACCGAGACAGAGACAGACAGCACGATACAGAGACAGAGACAGACAGCACGATACAGAGACAGAGACAGTCAGCATATACAGAGACAGAGACAGAGACAGGCAGCACGATACAGAGACAGAGACAGAGACAGTCAGCACGATACAGAGACAGAGACAGAGACAGACAGCACGATACAGAGACAGAGACAGAGACAGGCAGCACGATAAAGAGACAGAGACAGACAGCACGATACAGAGACAGAGACAGATAGCACGATACAGAGACAGAGACAGACAGCACGATACAGAGACAGAGACAGTCAGCACGATACAGAGACAGAGACAGAGACAGTCAGCACGATACAGAGACAGAGACAGAGACAGACAGCACGATACAGAGACAGAGACAGTCAGCACGATACAGAGACAGAGACAGAGACAGACAGCACGATACAGAGACAGAGACAGACAGCACGATACAGAGACAGAGACAGAGACAGACAGCACGAGACAGAGACAGAGACAGTCAGCATATACAGAGACAGAGACAGAGACAGACAGCACGATACAGAGACAGAGACAGAGACAGACAGCACGATACAGAGACAGAGACAGACAGCACGATACAGAGACCGAGACAGAGACAGACAGCACGATACAGAGACAGAGACAGAGACAGACAGCACGATACAGAGACAGAGACAGAGACAGACAGCACGATACAGAGACAGAGACAGACAGCACGATACAGAGACCGAGACAGAGACAGACAGCACGATACAGAGACAGAGACAGACAGCACGATACAGAGACAGAGACAGAGACAGACAGCACGATACAGAGACACAGACAGAGACAGACAGCACGATACAGAGACAGAGACAGGCAGACAGCACGATACAGAGACAGAGACAGAGACAGACAGCACGATAAAGAGACAGAGACAGAGACAGACAGCACGATACAGAGACAGAGACAGAGACAGACAGCACGATACATAGACAGAGACAGAGACAGACAGCACGATACAGAGACAGAGACAGAGACAGTCAGCACGATACAGAGACAGAGACAGAGACAGACAGCACGATACAGAGACAGAGACAGACAGACAGCACGATACAGAGACAGAGACAGAGACAGACAGCACGATAAAGAGACAGAGACAGAGACAGACAGCACGATAAAGAGACAGAGACAGAGACAGACAGCACGATACAGAGACAGAGACAGACAGCACGATACAGAGACAGAGACAGAGACAGACAGCACGATACAGAGACAGAGACAGAGACAGGCAGCACGATACAGAGACAGAGACAGAGACAGACAGCACGATAAAGAGACAGAGACAGAGACAGACAGCACGATACAGAGACAGAGACAGAGACAGACAGCACGATACAGAGACAGAGACAGAGACAGAGACAGACAGCACGATACAGAGACAGAGACAGAGACAGACAGCACGATACAGAGACAGTGACAGAGACAGTCAGCACGATACAGAGACAGAGACAGAGACAGGCAGCACGATACAGAGACAGAGACAGAGACAGTCAGCACGATACAGAGACAGAGACAGAGACAGACAGCACGATACAGAGACAGAGACAGAGACAGACAGCACGATAAAGAGACAGAGACAGAGACAGACAGCACGATACAGAGACAGAGACAGACAGCGCGATACAGAGACAGAGACAGAGACAGACAGCACGATACAGAGACAGAGACAGACAGCACGATACAGAGACAGAGACAGACAGCACGATACAGAGACAGAGACAGAGACAGACAGCACGATACAGAGACAGAGACAGAGACAGGTAGCACGATAAAGAGACAGAGACAGACAGCACGATACAGAGACAGAGACAGATAGCACGATACAGAGACAGAGACAGAGACAGTCAGCACGATACAGAGACAGAGACAGAGACAGACAGCACGATACAGAGACAGAGACAGAGACAGACAGCACGATACAGAGACAGAGACAGTCAGCACGATACAGAGACAGAGACAGAGACAGACAGCACGATACAGAGACAGAGACAGACAGCACGATACAGAGACAGAGACAGAGACAGACAGCACGAGACAGAGACAGAGACAGTCAGCACGATACAGAGACAGAGACAGAGACAGACAGCACGATACAGAGACAGAGACAGAGACAGACAGCACGATACAGAGACAGAGACAGAGACAGACTGCACGATACAGAGACAGAGACAGAGACAGACAGCACGATACAGAGACAGAGACAGAGACAGACAGCACGATACAGAGACAGAGACAGAGACAGACTGCACGATACAGAGACAGAGACAGAGACAGACAGCACGATAAAGAGACAGAGACAGAGACAGACAGCACGATACAGAGACAGAGACAGACAGCACGATACAGAGACCGAGACAGAGACAGACAGCACGATACAGAGACAGAGACAGAGACAGACAGCACGATACAGAGACAGAGACAGAGACAGACAGCACGATACAGAGACAGAGACAGAGACAGACAGCACGATACAGAGACAGAGACAGAGACAGACTGCACGATACAGAGACAGAGACAGAGACAGACAGCACGATACAGAGACAGAGACAGAGACAGACAGCACGATACAGAGACAGAGACAGAGACAGACTGCACGATACAGAGACAGAGACAGAGACAGACAGCACGATAAAGAGACAGAGACAGAGACAGACAGCACGATACAGAGACAGAGACAGACAGCACGATACAGAGACCGAGACAGAGACAGACAGCACGATACAGAGACAGAGACAGACAGCACGATACAGAGACAGAGACAGTCAGCACGATACAGAGACAGAGACAGAGACAGACAGCACGATAAAGAGACAGAGACAGAGACAGACAGCACGATACAGAGACAGAGACAGAGACAGAGACAGACAGCACGATAAAGAGACAGAGACAGAGACAGACAGCACGATACAGAGACAGAGACAGAGACAGACAGCACGATACATAGACAGATACAGAGACAGACAGCACGATACAGAGACAGAGACAGAGACAGTCAGCACGATACAGAGACAGAGACAGAGACAGACAGCACGATACAGAGACAGAGACAGACAGACAGCACGATACAGAGACAGAGACAGAGACAGACAGCACGATAAAGAGACAGAGACAGAGACAGACAGCACGATAAAGAGACAGAGACAGAGACAGACAGCACGATAAAGAGACAGAGACAGACAGCACGATACAGAGACAGAGACAGACAGCACGATACAGAGACAGAGACAGACAGCACGATACAGAGACAGAGACAGACAGCACGATACAGAGACAGAGACAGACAGCACGATACAGAGACAGAGACAGACAGCACGATACAGAGACAGAGACAGAGACAGACAGCACGATACAGAGACAGAGACAGAGACAGACAGCACGATACAGAGACAGAGACAGACAGCACGATACAGAGACAGAGACAGAGACAGACAGCACGATACAGAGACAGAGACAGAGACAGAGACAGACAGCACGATACAGAGACAGAGACAGAGACAGACAGCACGATACAGAGACAGAGACAGAGACAGACAGCACGATAAAGAGACAGAGACAGAGACAGAGACAGACAGCACGATACAGAGACAGAGACAGAGACAGACAGCACGATACAGAGACAGAGACAGAGACAGACAGCACGATACAGAGACAGAGACAGAGACAGACAGCACGATAAAGAGACAGAGACAGAGACAGACAGCACGATACAGAGACAGAGACAGAGACAGACAGCACGATACAGAGACAGAGACAGAGACAGACAGCACGATAAAGAGACAGAGACAGACAGCACGATACAGAGACAGAGACAGACAGCACGATACAGAGACAGAGACAGACAGCACGATAAAGAGACAGAGACAGAGACAGACAGCACGATAAAGAGACAGAGACAGAGACAGACAGCACGATAAAGAGACAGAGACAGACAGCACAATAAAGAGACAGAGACAGAGACAGACAGCACGATAAAGAGACAGAGACAGAGACAGACAGCACGATACAGAGACAGAGACAGAGACAGACAGCACGATACAGAGACAGAGACAGACAGCACGATACAGAGAGAGAGACAGAGACAGACAGCACGATAAAGAGACAGAGACAGAGACAGACAGCACGATAAAGAGACAGAGACAGACAGCACGATAAAGAGACAGAGACAGAGACAGACAGCACGATAAAGAGACAGAGACAGACAGCACGATACAGAGACAGAGACAGAGACAGACAGCACGATACAGAGACAGAGACAGAGACAGACAGCACGATAAAGAGACAGAGACAGAGACAGACAGCACGATAAAGAGACAGAGACAGACAGCACGATACAGAGACAGAGACAGAGACAGACAGCACGATACAGAGACAGAGACAGAGACAGACAGCACGATAAAGAGACAGAGACAGAGACAGACAGCACGATAAAGAGACAGAGACAGACAGCACGATACAGAGACAGAGACAGAGACAGACAGCACGATACAGAGACAGAGACAGAGACAGACAGCATGATACAGAGACAGAGACAGACAGCACGATACAGAGACAGAGACAGACAGCACGATAAAGAGACAGAGACAGAGACAGACAGCACGATACAGAGACAGAGACAGAGACAGACAGCACGATACAGAGACAGAGACAGAGACAGACAGCACGATACTGAGACAGAGACAGAGACAGACAGCACGATACAGAGACAGAGACAGAGACAGACAGCACGATAAAGAGACAGAGACAGAGAAAGACAGAACGATACAGAGACAGGGACAGAGACAGACAGCACGATACAGAGACAGAGACAGAGACAGTCAGCACGATACAGAGACAGAGACAGAGACAGACAGCACGATACAGAGACAGAGACAGAGACAGACAGCACGATAAAGAGACAGAGACAGAGGCAGACAGCACGATACAGAGACAGAGACAGAGACAGACAGCACGATACAGAGACAGAGACAGAGACAGACAGCACGATACAGAGACAGAGACAGACAGCACGATACAGAGACAGAGACAGAGACAGAGACAGACAGCACGATACAGAGACAGAGACAGAGACAGAGACAGACAGCACGATACAGAGACAGAGACAGAGACAGGCAGCACGATACAGAGACAGAGACAGAGACAGACAGCACGATAAAGAGACAGAGACAGAGACAGACAGCACGATACAGAGACAGAGACAGAGACAGACAGCACGATACAGAGACAGAGACAGAGACAGACAGCACGATACAGAGACAGAGACAGAGACAGACAGCACGACACAGAGACAGAGACAGAGACAGACAGCACGATACAGAGACAGAGACAGAGACAGACAGCACGATACAGAGACAGAGACAGAGACAGACAGCACGATACAGAGACAGAGACAGACAGCACGATACAGAGACAGAGACAGAGACAGTCAGCACGATACAGAGACAGAGACAGAGACAGACAGCACGATACAGAGACAGAGACAGAGACAGGCAGCACGATAAAGAGACAGAGACAGACAGCACGATACAGAGACAGAGACAGATAGCACGATACAGAGACAGAGTCAGAGACAGTCAGCACGATACAGAGACAGAGACAGAGACAGACAGCACGATACAGAGACAGAGACAGACAGCACGATACAGAGACAGAGACAGAGACAGACAGCACGATAAAGAGACAGAGACAGAGACAGACAGCACGATACAGAGACAGAGACAGAGACAGACAGCACGAGACAGAGACAGAGACAGAGACAGACAGCACGATACAGAGACAGAGACAGACAGCACGATACAGAGACCGAGACAGAGACAGACAGCACGATACAGAGACAGAGACAGACAGCACGATACAGAGACAGAGACAGTCAGCATATACAGAGACAGAGACAGAGACAGGCAGCACGATACAGAGACAGAGACAGAGACAGTCAGCACGATACAGAGACAGAGACAGAGACAGACAGCACGATACAGAGACAGAGACAGAGACAGGCAGCACGATAAAGAGACAGAGACAGACAGCACGATACAGAGACAGAGACAGATAGCACGATACAGAGACAGAGACAGACAGCACGATACAGAGACAGAGACAGTCAGCACGATACAGAGACAGAGACAGAGACAGTCAGCACGATACAGAGACAGAGACAGAGACAGACAGCACGATACAGAGACAGAGACAGTCAGCACGATACAGAGACAGAGACAGAGACAGACAGCACGATACAGAGACAGAGACAGACAGCACGATACAGAGACAGAGACAGAGACAGACAGCACGAGACAGAGACAGAGACAGTCAGCATATACAGAGACAGAGACAGAGACAGACAGCACGATACAGAGACAGAGACAGAGACAGACAGCACGATACAGAGACAGAGACAGACAGCACGATACAGAGACCGAGACAGAGACAGACAGCACGATACAGAGACAGAGACAGAGACAGACAGCACGATACAGAGACAGAGACAGAGACAGACAGCACGATACAGAGACAGAGACAGACAGCACGATACAGAGACCGAGACAGAGACAGACAGCACGATACAGAGACAGAGACAGACAGCACGATACAGAGACAGAGACAGAGACAGACAGCACGATACAGAGACACAGACAGAGACAGACAGCACGATACAGAGACAGAGACAGGCAGACAGCACGATACAGAGACAGAGACAGAGACAGACAGCACGATAAAGAGACAGAGACAGAGACAGACAGCACGATACAGAGACAGAGACAGAGACAGACAGCACGATACATAGACAGAGACAGAGACAGACAGCACGATACAGAGACAGAGACAGAGACAGTCAGCACGATACAGAGACAGAGACAGAGACAGACAGCACGATACAGAGACAGAGACAGACAGACAGCACGATACAGAGACAGAGACAGAGACAGACAGCACGATAAAGAGACAGAGACAGAGACAGACAGCACGATAAAGAGACAGAGACAGAGACAGACAGCACGATACAGAGACAGAGACAGACAGCACGATACAGAGACAGAGACAGAGACAGACAGCACGATACAGAGACAGAGACAGAGACAGGCAGCACGATACAGAGACAGAGACAGAGACAGACAGCACGATAAAGAGACAGAGACAGAGACAGACAGCACGATACAGAGACAGAGACAGAGACAGACAGCACGATACAGAGACAGAGACAGAGACAGACAGCACGATACAGAGACAGAGACAGAGACAGACAGCACGACACAGAGACAGAGACAGAGACAGACAGCACGATACAGAGACAGAGACAGAGACAGACAGCACGATACAGAGACAGAGACAGAGACAGACAGCACGATACAGAGACAGAGACAGACAGCACGATACAGAGACAGAGACAGAGACAGTCAGCACGATACAGAGACAGAGACAGAGACAGACAGCACGATACAGAGACAGAGACAGAGACAGGCAGCACGATAAAGAGACAGAGACAGACAGCACGATACAGAGACAGAGACAGATAGCACGATACAGAGACAGAGTCAGAGACAGTCAGCACGATACAGAGACAGAGACAGAGACAGACAGCACGATACAGAGACAGAGACAGACAGCACGATACAGAGACAGAGACAGAGACAGACAGCACGATAAAGAGACAGAGACAGAGACAGACAGCACGATACAGAGACAGAGACAGAGACAGACAGCACGAGACAGAGACAGAGACAGTCAGCATATACAGAGACAGAGACAGAGACAGACAGCACGATACAGAGACAGAGACAGAGACAGACAGCACGATACAGAGACAGAGACAGAGACAGACAGCACGATACAGAGACAGAGACAGACAGCACGATACAGAGACAGAGACAGACAGCACGATACAGAGACCGAGACAGAGACAGACAGCACGATACAGAGACAGAGACAGACAGCACGATACAGAGACAGAGACAGTCAGCATATACAGAGACAGAGACAGAGACAGGCAGCACGATACAGAGACAGAGACAGAGACAGTCAGCACGATACAGAGACAGAGACAGAGACAGACAGCACGATACAGAGACAGAGACAGAGACAGGCAGCACGATAAAGAGACAGAGACAGACAGCACGATACAGAGACAGAGACAGATAGCACGATACAGAGACAGAGACAGACAGCACGATACAGAGACAGAGACAGTCAGCACGATACAGAGACAGAGACAGAGACAGTCAGCACGATACAGAGACAGAGACAGAGACAGACAGCACGATACAGAGACAGAGACAGTCAGCACGATACAGAGACAGAGACAGAGACAGACAGCACGATACAGAGACAGAGACAGACAGCACGATACAGAGACAGAGACAGAGACAGACAGCACGAGACAGAGACAGAGACAGTCAGCATATACAGAGACAGAGACAGAGACAGACAGCACGATACAGAGACAGAGACAGAGACAGACAGCACGATACAGAGACAGAGACAGACAGCACGATACAGAGACCGAGACAGAGACAGACAGCACGATACAGAGACAGAGACAGAGACAGACAGCACGATACAGAGACAGAGACAGAGACAGACAGCACGATACAGAGACAGAGACAGACAGCACGATACAGAGACCGAGACAGAGACAGACAGCACGATACAGAGACAGAGACAGACAGCACGATACAGAGACAGAGACAGAGACAGACAGCACGATACAGAGACACAGACAGAGACAGACAGCACGATACAGAGACAGAGACAGGCAGACAGCACGATACAGAGACAGAGACAGAGACAGACAGCACGATAAAGAGACAGAGACAGAGACAGACAGCACGATACAGAGACAGAGACAGAGACAGACAGCACGATACATAGACAGAGACAGAGACAGACAGCACGATACAGAGACAGAGACAGAGACAGTCAGCACGATACAGAGACAGAGACAGAGACAGACAGCACGATACAGAGACAGAGACAGACAGACAGCACGATACAGAGACAGAGACAGAGACAGACAGCACGATAAAGAGACAGAGACAGAGACAGACAGCACGATAAAGAGACAGAGACAGAGACAGACAGCACGATACAGAGACAGAGACAGACAGCACGATACAGAGACAGAGACAGAGACAGACCGCACGATAAAGAGACAGAGACAGAGACAGACAGCACGATACAGAGACAGAGACAGAGACAGACAGCACGATACAGAGACAGAGACAGACAGCACGATACAGAGACAGAGACAGTCAGCATATACAGAGACAGAGACAGAGACAGACAGCACGATACAGGGACAGAGACAGACAGCACGATACAGAGACAGAGACAGTCAGCATATACAGAGACAGAGACAGAGACAGACAGCACGATACATAGACAGAGACAGAGACAGACAGCACGATACAGAGACAGAGATAGAGACAGAGACAGACAGCACGATACAGAGACAGAGACAGACAGACAGCACGATACAGAGACAGAGACAGAGACAGACAGCACGATAAAGAGACAGAGACAGACAGCACGATAAAGAGACAGAGACAGAGACAGACAGCACGATACAGAGACAGAGACAGAGACAGACAGCACGATACAGAGACAGAGACAGAGACAGACAGCACGATACAGAGACAGAGACAGACAGCACGATACAGAGACAGAGACAGAGACAGACCGCACGATAAAGAGACAGAGACAGAGACAGACAGCACGATACAGAGACAGAGACAGAGACAGACAGCACGATACAGAGACAGAGACAGACAGCACGATACAGAGACAGAGACAGACAGCACGATACAGAGACAGAGACAGAGACAGACAGCACGATACAGAGACAGAGACAGAGACAGACAGCACGATACAGAGACAGAGACAGAGACAGACAGCAGGATAAAGAGACAGAGACAGAGACAGACAGCACGATAAAGAGACAGAGACAGAGACAGACAGCACGATAAAGAGACAGAGACAGACAGCACGATACAGAGACAGAGACAGAGACAGACAGCACGATAAAGAGACAGAGACAGACAGCACGATAAAGAGACAGAGACAGAGACAGACAGCACGATACAGAGACAGAGACAGAGACAGACAGCACGATACAGAGACAGAGACAGAGACAGACAGCACGATACAGAGACAGAGACAGACAGCACGATACAGAGACAGAGACAGACCGCACGATAAAGAGACAGAGACAGAGACAGACAGCACGATACAGAGACAGAGACAGAGACAGACAGCACGATACAGAGACAGAGACAGACAGCACGATACAGAGACAGAGACAGACAGCACGATACAGAGACAGAGACAGAGACAGACAGCACGATACAGAGACAGAGACAGAGAGAGACAGCACGATACAGAGACAGAGACAGAGACAGACAGCAGGATAAAGAGACAGAGACAGAGACAGACAGCACGATAAAGAGACAGAGACAGAGACAGACAGCACGATAAAGAGACAGAGACAGACAGCACGATACAGAGACAGAGACAGAGACAGACAGCACGATAAAGAGACAGAGACAGAGACAGAGACAGACAGCACGATACAGAGACAGAGACAGAGACAGACAGCACGATAAAGAGACAGAGACAGAGACAGAGACAGACAGCACGATACAGAGACAGAGACAGAGACAGACAGCACGATACAGAGACAGAGACAGACAGCACGATAAAGAGACAGAGACAGAGACAGACTGCACGATACAGAGACAGAGACAGACAGCACGATACAGAGACAGAGACAGAGACAGACAGCACGATACAGAGACAGAGACAGAGACAGACAGCACGATACAGAGACAGAGACAGAGACAGACAGCACGATACAGAGACAGAGACAGAGACAGACAGCACGATAAATAGACAGAGACAGAGACAGACAGCACGATAAAGAGACAGAGACAGAGACAGACAGCACGATACAGACACAGAGACAGACAGCACGATACAGGGACAGAGACAGACAGCACGATAAAGAGACAGAGACAGAGACAGACAGCACAATAAAGAGACAGAGACAGAGACAGACAGCACGATACAGAGACAGAGACAGAGACAGACTGCACGATAAAGAGACAGAGACAGAGACAGACAGCACGATACAGAGACAGAGACAGAGACAGACAGCACGATAAAGAGACAGAGACAGAGAGAGACAGCACGATACAGAGACAGAGACAGAGACAGACAGCACGATACAGAGACAGAGGCAGAGACAGACAGCACGATACAGAGACAGAGACAGAGACAGACAGCACGATACAGAGACAGAGGCAGAGACAGACAGCACGATACAGAGACAGAGACAGAGACAGACAGCACGATACAGAGACAGAGACAGAGACAGACAGCACGATACAGAGACAGAGACAGAGACAGACAGCACGATACAGAGACAGAGGCAGAGACAGACAGCACGATACAGAGACAGAGACAGAGACAGACAGCACGATAAAGAGACAGAGACAGAGACAGAGACAGACAGCACGATACAGAGACTGAGACAGACAGCACGATACAGAGACAGAGACAGAGACAGACAGCACGATACAGAGACAGAGACAGAGACAGACAGCACGATACAGAGACAGAGACAGAGAGAGACAGCACGATACAGAGACAGAGACAGAGACAGACAGCAGGATAAAGAGACAGAGACAGAGACAGACAGCACGATAAAGAGACAGAGACAGAGACAGACAGCACGATACAGAGACAGAGACAGAGACAGACAGCACGATAAAGAGACAGAGACAGAGACAGAGACAGACAGCACGATACAGAGACAGAGACAGAGACAGACAGCACGATAAAGAGACAGAGACAGAGACAGACAGCACGATACAGAGACAGAGACAGAGACAGACAGCACGATACAGAGACAGAGACAGACAGCACGCTAAAGAGACAGAGACAGAGACAGACTGCACGATACAGAGACAGAGACAGACAGCACGATAAAGAGACAGAGACAGAGACAGACAGCACGATACAGAGACAGAGACAGACAGCACGATACAGAGACAGAGACAGACAGCACGATACAGATACAGAGACAGAGACAGACAGCACGATAAAGAGACAGAGACAGACAGCACGATACAGAGACAGAGACAGAGACAGACAGCACGATAAAGAGACAGAGACAGAGACAGACAGCACGATAAAGAGACAGAGACAGAGACAGACAGCACGATACAGAGACAGAGACAGAGACAGAGACAGACAGCACGATACAGAGACAGAGACAGAGACAGACAGCACGATACAGAGACAGAGACAGAGACAGACAGCACGATACAGAGACAGAGACAGACAGCACGATACAGAGACAGAGACAGAGACAGACAGCACGATACAGAGACAGAGACAGAGACAGACAGCACGATACAGAGACAGAGACAGAGACAGACAGCACGATACAGAGACAGAGACAGAGACAGACAGCACGATAAAGAGACAGAGACAGAGACAGACAGCACGATACAGAGACAGAGACAGAGACAGACAGCACGATACAGAGACAGAGACAGAGACAGACAGCACGATACAGAGACAGAGACAGAGACAGACAGCACGATAAAGAGACAGAGACAGAGACAGACAGCATGACACAGAGACAGAGACAGAGACAGACAGCACGATACAGAGACAGAGACAGAGACAGACAGCACGATAAAGAGACAGAGACAGAGACAGACAGCACGATACAGAGACAGAGACAGAAAGCACGATACAGAGACAGAGACAGACAGCACGATACAGAGACAGAGACAGAGACAGACAGCACGATACAGAGACAGAGACAGACAGCACGATACAGAGACAGAGACAGACAGCACGATAAAGAGACAGAGACAGAGACAGACAGCACGATAAAGAGACAGAGACAGAGACAGACAGCACAATACAGAGACAGAGACAGATACAGAGACAGAGACAGACAGCACAATAAAGAGACAGAGACAGAGACAGACAGCACGATAAAGAGACAGAGACAGAGACAGACAGCACGATAAAGAGACAGAGACAGAGACAGACAGCACAATACAGAGACAGAGACAGATACAGAGACAGAGACAGACAGCACAATAAAGAGACAGAGACAGAGACAGACAGCACGATAAAGAGACAGAGACAGAGACAGACAGCACGATAAAGAGACAGAGACAGAGACAGACAGCACGATAAAGAGACAGAGACAGACAGCACAATAAAGAGACAGAGACAGAGACAGACAGCACGATACAGAGACAGAGACAGAGACAGACAGCACGATAAAGAGACAGAGACAGAGAAAGACAGAACGATACAGAGACAGGGACAGAGACAGACAGCACGATACAGAGACAGAGACAGAGACAGTCAGCACGATACAGAGACAGAGACAGAGACAGACAGCACGATACAGAGACAGAGACAGAGACAGACAGCACGATACAGAGACAGAGACAGAGACAGAGACAGACAGCACGATACAGAGACAGAGACAGACAGCACGATACAGAGACAGAGACAGAGACAGAGACAGACAGCACGATACAGAGACAGAGACAGAGACAGAGACAGACAGCACGATACAGAGACAGAGACAGAGACAGAGACAGACAGCACGATACAGAGACAGAGACAGAGACAGAGACAGACAGCACGATACAGAGACAGAGACAGAGACAGGCAGCACGATACAGAGACAGAGACAGAGACAGACAGCACGATAAAGAGACAGAGACAGAGACAGAGACAGACAGCACGATACAGAGACAGAGACAGACAGCACGATACAGAGACAGTGACAGAGACAGTCAGCACGATACAGAGACAGAGACAGAGACAGGCAGCACGATACAGAGACAGAGACAGAGACAGACAGCACGATACAGAGACAGAGACAGACAGCACGATACAGAGACAGAGGCAGAGACAGTCAGCACGATACAGAGACAGAGACATAGACAGACAGCACGATACAGAGACAGAGACAGAGACAGGCAGCACGATAAAGAGACAGAGACAGACAGCACGATACAGAGACAGAGACAGACAGCACGATACAGAGACAGAGACAGAGACAGTCAGCACGATACAGAGACAGAGACAGAGACAGACAGCACGATACAGAGACAGAGACAGTCAGCACGATACAGAGACAGAGACAGAGACAGACAGCACGATACAGAGACAGAGACAGACAGCACGATACAGAGACAGAGACAGAGACAGACAGCACGAGACAGAGACAGAGACAGTCAGCATATACAGAGACAGAGACAGAGATAGACAGCACGATACAGAGACAGAGACAGACAGCACGATACAGAGACAGAGACAGAGACAGACAGCACGATACAGAGACAGAGACAGAGACAGACAGCACGATACAGAGACAGAGACAGACAGCACGATACAGAGACAGAGACAGAGACACACAGCACGATAAAGAGACAGAGACAGAGACAGACAGCACGATACAGAGACAGAGACAGACAGCACGATACAGAGACCGAGACAGAGACAGACAGCACGATACAGAGACAGAGACAGACAGCACGATACAGAGACAGAGACAGACAGCACGATACAGAGACAGAGACAGAGACAGACAGCACGATACATAGACAGAGACAGAGACAGACAGCACGATACAGAGAAAGAGACAGAGACAGTCAGCACGATACAGAGACAGAGACAGAGACAGACAGCACGACACAGAGACAGAGACAGACAGACAGCACGATACAGAGACAGAGACAGAGACAGACAGCACGATAAAGAGACAGAGACAGAGACAGACAGCACGATACAGAGACAGAGACAGACAGCACGATACAGAGACAGAGACAGAGATAGACCGCACGATAAAGTGACAGAGACAGAGACAGACAGCACGATACAGAGACAGAGACAGAGACAGACAGCACGATACAGAGACAGAGACAGAGACAGACAGCACGATACAGAGACAGAGACAGACAGCACGATACAGAGACAGAGACAGAGACAGACAGCACGATACAGAGACAGAGACAGAGACAGACAGCACGATACAGAGACAGAGACAGAGAGAGACAGCACGATACAGAGACAGAGACAGAGACAGACAGCAGGATAAAGAGACAGAGACAGAGACAGACAGCACGATAAAGAGACAGAGACAGAGACAGACAGCACGATACAGAGACAGAGACAGAGACAGACAGCACGATAAAGAGACAGAGACAGAGACAGACAGCACGATACAGAGACAGAGACAGACAGCACGATACAGGGACAGAGACAGAGACAGACAGCACGATACAGAGACAGAGACAGACAGCACGATACAGAGACAGAGACAGTCAGCATATACAGAGACAGAGACAGAGACAGACAGCACGATACATAGACAGAGACAGAGACAGACAGCACGATACAGAGACAGAGACAGAGACAGTCAGCACGATACAGAGACAGAGACAGAGACAGACAGCACGATACAGAGACAGAGACAGACAGACAGCACGATACAGAGACAGAGACAGAGACAGACAGCACGATAAAGAGACAGGGACAGAGACAGACAGCACGAAAAAGAGACAGAGACAGAGACAGACAGCACGATACAGAGACAGAGACAGAGACAGACAGCACGATACAGAGACAGAGACAGACAGCACGATACAGAGACAGAGACAGACAGCACGATACAGAGACAGAGACAGAGACAGACCGCACGATAAAGAGACAGAGACAGAGACAGACAGCACGATACAGAGACAGAGACAGAGACAGACAGCACGATACAGAGACAGAGACAGACAGCACGATACAGAGACAGAGACAGACAGCACGATACAGAGACAGAGACAGAGAGAGACAGCACGATACAGAGACAGAGACAGAGACAGACAGCAGGATAAAGAGACAGAGACAGAGACAGACAGCATGATAAAGAGACAGAGACAGAGACAGACAGCACGATACAGAGACAGAGACAGAGACAGACAGCACGATACAGAGACAGAGACAGACAGCACGATACAGAGACAGAGACAGACAGCACGATACAGAGACAGAGACAGAGAGAGACAGCACGATACAGAGACAGAGACAGAGACAGACAGCAGGATAAAGAGACAGAGACAGAGACAGACAGCACGATAAAGAGACAGAGACAGAGACAGACAGCACGATACAGAGACAGAGACAGAGACAGACAGCACGATAAAGAGACAGAGACAGAGACAGAGACAGACAGCACGATACAGAGACAGAGACAGAGACAGACAGCACGATAAAGAGACAGAGACAGAGACAGAGACAGACAGCACGATACAGAGACAGACAGAGACAGACAGCACGATACAGAGACAGAGACAGACAGCACGATAAAGAGACAGAGACAGAGACAGACTGCATGATACAGAGACAGAGACAGACAGCACGATACAGAGACAGAGACAGAGACAGACAGCACGATACAGAGACAGAGACAGAGACAGACAGCACGATACAGAGACAGAGACAGAGACAGACAGCACGATACAGAGACAGAGACAGAGACAGACAGCACGATAAATAGACAGAGACAGAGACAGACAGCACGATACAGAGACAGAGACAGACAGCACGATAAAGAGACAGAGACAGAGACAGACAGCACGATACAGAGACAGAGACAGACAGCACGATACAGGGACAGAGACAGACAGCACGATAAAGAGACAGAGACAGAGACAGACAGCACGATAAAGAGACAGAGACAGAGACAGACAGCACGATACAGAGACAGAGACAGAGACAGACTGCACGATAAAGAGACAGAGAGAGAGACAGACAGCACGATACAGAGACAGAGACAGAGACAGACAGCACGATACAGAGACAGAGACAGAGACAGACAGCACGATACAGAGACAGAGGCAGAGACAGACAGCACGATACAGAGACAGAGACAGAGACAGACAGCACGATAAAGAGACAGAGACAGAGACAGACAGCACGATACAGAGACAGAGACAGACAGCACGATACAGAGACAGAGACAGAGACAGACAGCACGATACAGAGACAGAGACAGACAGCACGATACAGAGACAGAGACAGAGAGAGACAGCACGATACAGAGACAGAGACAGAGACAGACAGCAGGATAAAGAGACAGAGACAGAGACAGACAGCACGATACAGAGACAGAGACAGAGACAGACAGCACGATACAGAGACAGAGATAGAGAGCACGATACAGAGACAGAGACAGAGACAGACAGCACGATAAAGAGACAGAGACAGAGACAGACAGCACGATACAGAGACAGAGACAGAGACAGACAGCACGATAAAGAGACAGAGACAGAGACAGAGACAGACAGCACGATACAGAGACAGAGACAGAGACAGACAGCACGATAAAGAGACAGAGACAGAGACAGAGACAGACAGCACGATACAGAGACAGAGACAGAGACAGACAGCACGATACAGAGACAGAGACAGACAGCACGATAAAGAGACAGAGACAGAGACAGACTGCACGATACAGAGACAGAGACAGACAGCACGATACAGAGACAGAGACAGAGACAGACAGCACGATACAGAGACAGAGACAGAGACAGACAGCACGATACAGAGACAGAGACAGAGACAGACAGCACGATACAGAGACAGAGACAGAGACAGACAGCACGATAAATAGACAGAGACAGAGACAGACAGCACGATACAGAGACAGAGACAGACAGCACGATAAAGAGACAGAGACAGAGACAGACAGCACGATACAGAGACAGAGACAGACAGCACGATACAGGGACAGAGACAGAGACAGAGACAGACAGCACGATACAGAGACAGAGACAGACAGCACGATACAGAGACAGAGACAGTCAGCATATACAGAGACAGAGACAGAGACAGACAGCACGATACATAGATAGAGACAGAGACAGACAGCACGATACAGAGACAGAGACAGAGACAGTCAGCACGATACATAGACAGAGACAGAGACAGACAGCACGATACAGAGACAGAGACAGACAGACAGCACGATACAGAGACAGAGACAGAGACAGACAGCACGATAAAGAGACAGAGACAGAGACAGACAGCACGATAAAGAGACAGAGACAGAGACAGACAGCACGATACAGAGACAGAGACAGACAGCACGATACAGAGACAGAGACAGAGACAGACCGCACGATAAAGAGACAGAGACAGAGACAGACAGCACGATACAGAGACAGAGACAGAGACAGACAGCACGATACAGAGACAGAGACAGACAGCACGATACAGAGACAGAGACAGAGACAGACAGCACGATACAGAGACAGAGACAGAGACAGACAGCACGATACAGAGACAGAGACAGAGAGAGACAGCACGATACAGAGACAGAGACAGAGACAGACAGCACGATACAGAGACCGAGACAGAGACAGACAGCACGATACAGAGACAGAGACAGAGACAGACAGCACGATACAGAGACAGAGACAGAGACAGACAGCACGATAAAGAGACAGAGACAGAGACAGAGACAGACAGCACGATACAGAGACAGAGACAGAGACAGACAGCACGATAAAGAGACAGAGACAGAGACAGAGACAGACAGCACGATACAGAGACAGAGACAGAGACAGACTGCACGATACAGAGACAGAGACAGACAGCACGATACAGAGACAGAGACAGAGACAGACAGCACGATACAGAGACAGAGACAGAGACAGACAGCACGATACAGAGACAGAGACAGAGACAGACAGCACGATACAGAGACAGAGACAGAGACAGACAGCACGATAAATAGACAGAGACAGAGACAGACAGCACGATACAGAGACAGAGACAGACAGCACGATAAAGAGACAGAGACAGAGACAGACAGCACGATACAGAGACAGAGACAGACAGCACGATACAGGGACAGAGACAGAGACAGACAGCACGATAAAGAGACAGAGACAGAGACAGACAGCACGATAAAGAGACAGAGACAGACAGCACGATACAGAGACAGAGACAGAGACAGACTGCACGATAAAGAGACAGAGACAGAGACAGACAGCACGATACAGAGACAGAGACAGAGACAGACAGCACGATACAGAGACAGACAGCACGATACAGAGACAGAGGCAGAGACAGACAGCACGATACAGAGACGGAGACAGAGACAGACAGCACGATAAAGAGACAGAGACAGAGGCAGAGACAGAGACAGACAGCACGATAAAGAGACAGAGACAGAGACAGAGACAGAGACAGACAGCACGATAAAGAGACAGAGACAGAGACAGACAGCACGATACAGAGACAGAGACAGAGACAGACATCACGATACAGAGACAGAGACAGAGACAGACAGCACGATACAGAGACAGAGACAGAGACAGACAGCACGATACAGAGACAGAGACAGAGACAGACAGCACGATACAGAGACAGAGACAGAGACAGACAGCACGATACAGAGACAGAGACAGACAGCACGATAAAGAGACAGAGACAGAGACAGACTGCACGATACAGAGACAGAGACAGACAGCACGATACAGAGACAGAGACAGAGACAGACAGCACGATACAGAGACAGAGACAGAGACAGACAGCACGATACAGAGACAGAGACAGAGACAGACAGCACGATACAGAGACAGAGACAGAGACAGACAGCACGATAAATAGACAGAGACAGAGACAGACAGCACGATACAGAGACAGAGACAGACAGCACGATAAAGAGACAGAGACAGAGACAGACAGCACGATACAGAGACAGAGACAGACAGCACGATACAGGGACAGAGACAGAGACAGAGACAGACAGCACGATACAGAGACAGAGACAGACAGCACGATACAGAGACAGAGACAGTCAGCATATACAGAGACAGAGACAGAGACAGACAGCACGATACATAGATAGAGACAGAGACAGACAGCACGATACAGAGACAGAGACAGAGACAGTCAGCACGATACATAGACAGAGACAGAGACAGACAGCACGATACAGAGACAGAGACAGACAGACAGCACGATACAGAGACAGAGACAGAGACAGACAGCACGATAAAGAGACAGAGACAGAGACAGACAGCACGATAAAGAGACGGAGACAGAGACAGACAGCACGATAAAGAGACAGAGACAGAGGCAGACTGCACGATAAAGAGACAGAGACAGAGACAGAGACAGAGACAGAGACAGAGACAGAGACAGACAGCACGATAAAGAGACAGAGACAGAGACAGACAGCACGATACAGAGACAGAGACAGAGACAGACATCACGATACAGAGACAGAGACAGAGACAGACAGCACGATACAGAGACAGAGACAGAGACAGACAGCACGATACAGAGACAGAGACAGAGACAGACAGCACGATACAGAGACAGACACAGAGACAGACTGAACGATACAGAGACAGACACAGAGACAGACAGCACGATACAGAGACAGAGACAGAGACAGACAGCACGATACAGAGACAGAGACAGACAGCACGATACAGAGACAGAGACAGAGACAGACAGCACGATACAGAGACAGAGACAGAGACAGACAGCACGATACAGAGACAGAGACAGAGACAGACAGCACGATACAGAGACAGAGACAGAGACAGACAGCACGATACAGAGACAGAGGCAGACTGCACGATAAAGAGACAGAGACAGAGACAGAGACAGAGACAGACAGCACGATAAAGAGACAGAGACAGAGACAGACAGGACGATACAGAGACAGAGACAGAGACAGACAGCACGATACAGAGACAGAGACAGAGACAGACAGCACGATACAGAGACAGAGACAGAGACAGACAGCACGATACAGAGACAGAGACAGAGACAGACAGCACGATACAGAGACAGACACAGAGACAGACTGCACGATACAGAGACAGACACTGAGACAGACAGCACGATACAGAGACAGAGACAGAGACAGACAGCACGATACAGAGACAGGCACAGAGACAGACAGCACGATACAGAGACAGACACAGAGACAGACTGCACAATACAGAGACAGACACAGAGACAGACAGCACGATACAGAGACAGAGACAGAGACAGACAGCACGATACAGAGACAGAGACAGACAGCACGATACAGAGACAGAGACAGATAGCACGATACAGAGACAGAGACAGACAGCACGATAAAGAGACAGAGACACAGACAGAGACAGACAGCACGATGCAAAGACAGAGGCAGAGACAGACATCACGATACAGAGATAGAGACAGAGACAGACAGCACGATAAAGAGACAGAGACAGAGACAGACAGCACGATAAAGAGACAGAGACAGAAACAGACAGCACGATACAGAGACAGAGAGAGACAGCACGATACAGAGACAGACACAGAGACAGACAGCACGATACAGAGACAGAGACAGAGACAGACAGCACGATACAGAGACAGAGACAGACAGCACGATACAGAGACAGAGACAGATAGCACGATACAGAGACAGAGACAGACAGCACGATAAAGAGACAGAGACACAGACAGAGACAGACAGCACGATGCAAAGACAGAGGCAGAGACAGACATCACGATACAGAGATAGAGACAGAGACAGACAGCACGATACAGGGACAGAGACAGAGACAGACAGCACGATAAAGAGACAGAGACAGAGACAGACAGCACGATAAAGAGACAGAGACAGAAACAGACAGCACGATACAGAGACAGAGAGAGACAGCACGATCAAGAGACAGAGACAGACAGCACGATACAGAGACAGAGACAGAGACAGACAGCACGATAAAGAGACAGAGACAGAGACAGACAGCACGATAAAGAGACAGAGACAGACAGCACGATAAAGAGACAGAGACAGACAGCACGATAAAGAGACAGAGACAGAGACAGACATCACGATACAGAGACAGAGACAGAGACAGACAGCACGATACAGAGACAGAGACAGACAGCACGATAAAGAGACAGCGAGAGAGACAGACAGCACGATAAATAGACAGAGACAGAGACAGACAGCACGATACAGAGACAGAGACAGAGACAGACAGCACGATAAAGAGACAGAGACAGAGACAGACAGCACGATACAGAGACAGAGACAGAGACAGACAGCACGATAAAGAGACAGAGACAGAGACAGACAGCACGAGAAAGAGACAGAGACAGAGACAGACAGCACGATACAGAGACAGAGACAGAGACAGACAGCACGATACAGAGACAGAGACAGAGACAGACAGCACGATACAGAGACAGAGACAGAGACAGACAGCACGATACAGAGACAGAGACAGAGACAGACAGTACGATACAGAGACAGAGACAGAGAGAGATAGCACGATAAAGAGACAGAGACAGAGACAGAGACAGACAGCACGATACAGAGACAGAGACAGAGACAGACAGCACGATATAGAGACAGAGACAGACAGCACGATACAGAGACAGAGACAGAGACAGACAGCACGATACAGAGACAGAGACAGAGACAGACAGCACGATACAGAGACAGAGACAGAGACAGACAGCACGATACAGAGACAGAGACAGAGACAGACAGCACGATAAAGAGACAGAGACAGAGACAGACAGCACGATACAGAGACAGAGACAGAGACAGACAGCACGATAAAGAGACAGAGACAGAGACAGACAGCACGATACAGAGACAGACAGCACGATACAGAGACAGAGACAGAGACAGACAGCACGATAAAGAGACAGAGACAGAGACAGACAGCACGATACAGAGACAGAGACAGAGACAGACAGCACGATACAGAGACAGAGACAGAGACAGACAGCACGAGACAGAGACAGAGACAGAGACAGACAGCACGATACAGAGACAGAGACAGAGACAGACAGCACGATAAAGAGACAGGGACAGAGACAGAGACAGACAGCACGATACAGAGACAGAGACAGACAGCACGATAAAGAGACAGAGACAGAGACAGACAGCACGATACAGAGACAGAGACAGAGACAGACAGCACGATAAAGAGACAGAGACAGAGACAGACAGCACGATACAGAGACAGAGACAGAGACAGACAGCACGATAAAGAGACAGAGACAGACAGCACGATACAGAGACAGAGACAGAGACAGACAGCATGATACAGAGACTGAGACAGAGACAGAGACAACGATACAGAGACAGAGACAGAGACAGACAGCACGATAAAGAGACAGAGACAGACAGCACGATACAGAGACAGTGACAGAGACAGACAGCACGATACAGAGACAGAGACAGAGACAGACAGCACGATACAGAGACAGAGACAGAGACAGACAGCACGATGCAGAGACAGAGACAGAGACAGACAGCACGATACAGAGACAGAGACAGACAGCACGATAAAGAGACAGAGACAGAGACAGACAGAACGAGACAGAGACAGAGACAGAGACAGACAGCACGATACAGAGACAGAGACAGAGACAGAGACAGACAGCACGATACAGAGACAGAGACAGACAGCACGATACAGAGACAGAGACAGACAGCACGATAAAGAGGCAGAGACAGAGACAGACAGCACGATACAGAGACAGAGACATACAGCACGATACAGAGACAGAGACAGACAGCACGATAAAGAGACAGAGACAGAGACAGACAGCACGATACAGAGACAGAGACAGACAGCACGATACAGAGACAGAGACAGAGACAGACAGCACGATAAAGAGACAGAGACAGAGACAGACAGCACGATAAAGAGACAGAGACAGAGACAGAGACAGACAGCGCGATACAGAGACAGAGGCAGAGACAGACATCACGATACAGAGATAGAGACAGAGACAGACAGCACGATACAGGGACAGAGACAGAGACAGACAGCACGATAAAGAGACAGAGACAGAGAGAGACAGCACGATACAGAGACAGAGACAGAGACAGACAGCACGATACAGAGACAGAGAGAGACAGCACGATAAAGAGACAGAGACAGAGAGGCAGCACGATACAGAGACAGAGACAGAGACAGACAGCACGATACAGAGACAGAGAGAGACAGCACGATAAAGAGACAGAGACAGACAGCACGATACAGAGACAGAGACAGAGACAGACAGCACGACACAGAGACAGAGACAGAGACAGACAGCACGATACAGAGACAGAGACAGAAACAGACAGCACGATACAGAGACAGAGACAGAGACAGACAGCACGATACAGAGACAGAGACAGACAGCACGATACAGAGACAGAGACAGACACCACGATACAGAGACAGAGACAGAGACAGAGACAGACAGCACGATAAAGAGACAGAGACAGAGACAGACAGCACGATAAAGAGACAGAGACAGAGACAGACAGCACGATACAGAGACAGAGACAGAAACAGACAGCACGATACAGAGACAGAGACAGACAGCACGATAAAGAGACAGAGACAGAGACAGACAGCACGATACAGAGACAGAGACAGAGACAGACAGCACGATAAAGAGACAGAGACAGAGACAGACAGCACGACACAGAGACAGAGACAGAGACAGACAGCACGATACAGAGACAGAGACAGAGACAGACAGCACGATAAAGAGACAGAGACTGAGACAGACAGCACGATAAAGAGACAGAGACAGAGACAGACAGCACGATATAGAGACAGAGACAGAGACAGACAGCACGATAAAGAGACAGAGACAGAGACAGAGACAGAGACAGAGACAGACAGCACGATACAGAGACAGAGACAGAGACAGACAGCACGATAAAGAGACAGAGACTGAGACAGACAGCACGATAAAGAGACAGAGACAGAGACAGACAGCACGATATAGAGACAGAGACAGAGACAGACAGCACGATAAAGAGACAGAGACAGACAGCACGATACAGAGACAGAGACAGAGACAGAGACTGACAGCACGATAAAGAGACAGAGACAGAGACAGACAGCACGATACAGAGACAGAGACAGAAACAGACAGCACGATACAGTGACAGAGACAGAGACAGACAGCACGATACAGAGACAGAGACAGAGACAGACAGCACGATAAAGAGACAGAGACAGAGACAGACAGCACGATACAGAGACAGAGACAGAGACAGACAGCACGACACAGAGACAGAGACAGAGACAGACAGCACGATACAGAGACAGAGACAGAGACAGACAGCACGGTACAGAGACAGACACAGAGACAGACTGCACGATACAGAGACAGACACAGAGACAGACAGCACGATACAGAGACAGAGACAGAGACAGACAGCACGATACAGAGACAGAGACAGAGACAGACAGCACGATACAGAGACAGACACAGAGACAGACTGCACGATACAGAGACAGACACAGAGACAGACAGCACGATACAGAGACAGAGACAGACAGCACGATACAGAGACAGAGACAGAGACAGACAGCACGATACAGAGACAGAGACAGACAGCACGATAAAGAGACAGAGACAGACAGAACGAGACAGAGACAGAGACAGAGGCAGAGACAGACAGCACGATACAGAGACAGAGACAGAGACAGAGACAGACAGCACGATAGAGACAGAGACAGAGACAGACAGCACGATACAGAGACAGAGACAGACAGCACGATAAAGAGACAGAGACAGACAGCACGATACAGAGACAGAGACAGACAGCACGATACAGAGACAGAGACAGAGACAGACAGCACGATAAAGAGACAGAGACAGACAGCACGATAAAGAGACAGAGACAGAGACAGACAGCACGATAAAGAGACAGAGACAGACAGCACGATACAGAGACAGAGACAGAGACAGACAGCACGATAAAGAGACAGAGACAGAGACAGAGACAGACAGCACGATACAGAGACAGAGACAGACAGCACGATACAGAGACAGAGACAGACATCACGATACAGAGACAGAGACAGAGACAGACAGCACGACACAGAGACAGAGACAGAGACAGACAGCACGATACAGAGACAGAGACAGAAACAGACAGCACGATACAGAGACAGAGACAGAGACAGACAGCACGATACAGAGACAGAGACAGAGACAGACAGCACGATAAAGAGACAGAGACAGAGACAGACAGCACGATAAAGAGACAGAGACAGACAGCACGATACAGAGACAGAGACAGAGACAGACAGCACGATAAAGAGACAGAGACAGAGACAGAGACAGACAGCACGAGACAGAGACAGACAGCACGATAAAGAGACAGAGACAGAGACAGACAGCACGATACAGAGACAGAGACAGAGACAGACAGCACGACACAGAGACAGAGAAAGAGAAAGACAGCACGATACAGAGACAGAGACAGAAACAGACAGCACGATACAGAGACAGAGACTGAGACAGACAGCACGATACAGAGACAGAGACAGACAGCACGATACAGAGACAGAGACAGACAGCACGATACAGAGACAGAGACAGAGACAGAGACAGACAGCACGATAAAGAGACAGAGACAGAGACAGACAGCACGATAAAGAGACAGAGACAGAGACAGACAGCACGATACAGAGACAGAGACAGAAACAGACAGCACGATACAGAGACAGAGACAGAGACAGACAGCACGATACAGAGACAGAGACAGACAGCACGATAAAGAGACAGAGACAGAGACAGACAGCACGATAAAGAGACAGAGACAGAGACAGACAGCACGACACAGAGACAGAGACAGAGACAGACAGCACGATAAAGAGACAGAGACAGAGACAGACAGCACGATAAAGAGACAGAGACAGAGACAGACAGCACGATAAAGAGACAGAGACAGAGACAGACAGCACGATAAAGAGACAGAGACAGACAGCACGATAAAGAGACAGAGACAGAGACAGACAGCACGATACAGAGAGAGAGACAGAAACAGACAGCACGATACAGTGACAGAGACAGAGACAGACAGCACGATACAGAGACAGAGACAGAGACAGACAGCACGATAAAGAGACAGAGACAGAGACAGACAGCACGATACAGAGACAGAGACAGACAGCACGATACAGAGACAGAGACAGAGACAGACAGCACGATACAGAGACAGACACAGAGACAGACTGCACGATACAGAGACAGACACAGAGACAGACAGCACGATACAGAGACAGAGACAGAGACAGACAGCACGATACAGAGACAGAGACAGAGACAGACAGCACGATACAGAGACAGACACAGAGACAGACAGCACGATACAGAGACAGAGACAGAGACAGACAGCACGATACAGAGACAGACACAGAGACAGACAGCACGATACAGAGACAGAGACAGAGACAGACAGCACGATACAGAGACAGACACAGAGACAGACAGCACGATACAGAGACAGAGACAGAGACAGACAGCACGATACAGAGACAGACACAGAGACAGACAGCACGATACAGAGACAGAGACAGAGACAGACAGCACGATACAGAGACAGAGACAGAGACAGACAGCACGATACAGAGACAGAGACAGACAGCACGATAAAGAGACAGAGACAGACAGAACGAGACAGAGACAGAGACAGAGGCAGAGACAGACAGCACGATACAGAGACAGAGACAGAGACAGAGACAGACAGCACGATACAGAGACAGAGACAGAGACAGACAGCACGATACAGAGACAGAGACAGACAGCACGATAAAGAGACAGAGACAGAGACAGACAGCACGATACAGAGACAGAGACAGACAGCACGATACAGAGACAGAGACAGAGACAGACAGCACGATAAAGAGACAGAGACAGACAGCACGATAAAGAGACAGAGACAGAGACAGACAGCACGATACAGAGACAGAGACAGAGACAGACAGCACGATACAGAGACAGAGACAGAGACAGACAGCACGATACAGAGACAGAGACAGAGACAGACAGCACGATAAAGAGACAGAGACAGAGACAGAGACAGACAGCACGATACAGAGACAGAGACAGAGACAGACAGCACGATAAAGAGACAGAGACAGAGACTGACAGCACGATACAGAGACAGAGACAGACAGCACGATACAGAGACAGAGACAGAGACAGACAGCACGATAAAGAGACAGAGACAGAGACAGAGACAGACAGCACGATACAGAGACAGAGACAGACAGCACGATACAGAGACAGAGACAGACATCACGATACAGAGATAGAGACAGAGACAGACAGCACGATACAGGGACAGAGACAGAGACAGACAGCACGATAAAGAGACAGAGACAGAGAGAGACAGCACGATACAGAGACAGAGACAGAGACAGACAGCACGATACAGAGACAGAGAGAGACAGCACGATAAAGAGACAGAGACAGACAGCACGATACAGAGACAGAGACAGACAGCACGACACAGAGACAGAGACAGAGACAGACAGCACGATACAGAGACAGAGACAGAAACAGACAGCACGATACAGAGACAGAGACAGAGACAGACAGCACGATACAGAGACAGAGACAGACAGCACGATAAAGAGACAGAGACAGAGACAGACAGCACGATACAGAGACAGAGACAGACAGCACGATAAAGAGACAGAGACAGAGACAGACAGCACGACACAGAGACAGAGACAGACAGCACGATAAAGAGACAGAGACAGAGACAGACAGCACGATACAGAGACAGAGACAGAGACAGAGACAGACAGCACGATAAAGAGACAGAGACAGAGACAGAGACAGACAGCACGATAAAGAGACAGAGACAGACAGCACGATACAGAGACAGAGACAGAGACAGAGACAGACAGCACGATAAAGAGACAGAGACAGAGACAGACAGCACGATACAGAGACAGAGACAGAAACAGACAGCACGATACAGTGACAGAGACAGAGACAGACAGCACGATACAGAGACAGAGACAGAGACAGACAGCACGATAAAGAGACAGAGACAGAGACAGACAGCACGATACAGAGACAGAGACAGACAGCACGATACAGAGACAGAGACAGAGACAGACAGCACGATACAGAGACAGACACAGAGACAGACTGCACGATACAGAGACAGACACAGAGACAGACAGCACGATACAGAGACAGAGACAGAGACAGACAGCACGATACAGAGACAGAGACAGAGACAGACAGCACGATACAGAGAAAGACACAGAGACAGACAGCACGATACAGAGACAGACACAGAGACAGACTGCACGATACAGAGACAGACACAGAGACAGACAGCACGATACAGAGACAGAGACAGAGACAGACAGCACGATACAGAGACAGAGACAGACAGCACGATAAAGAGACAGAGACAGAGACAGACAGCACGATACAGAGACAGAGACAGACAGCACGATACAGAGACAGAGACAGATAGCACGATACAGAGACAGACACAGAGACAGACAGCACGATACAGAGACAGAGACAGACAGCACGATACAGAGACAGAGACAGACAGCACGATACAGAGATAGAGACAGAGACAGACAGCACGATACAGAGACAGAGACAGAGACAGACAGCACGATAAAGAGACAGAGACAGAGACAGACATCACGATACAGAGATAGAGACAGAGACAGACAGCACGATACAGGGACAGAGACAGAGACAGCACGATAAAGAGACAGAGACAGAGAGAGACAGCACGATACAGAGACAGAGACAGAGACAGACAGCAGGATACAGAGACAGAGAGAGACAGCACAATAAAGAGACAGAGACAGACAGCACGATACAGAGACAGAGACAGAGACAGACAGCACGACACAGAGACAGAGACAGAGACAGACAGCACGATACAGAGACAGAGACAGAAACAGACAGCACGATACAGAGACAGAGACAGAGACAGACAGCACGATACAGAGACAGAGACAGACAGCACGATACAGAGACAGAGACAGAGACAGACAGCACGATACAGAGACAGAGACAGACAGCACGATACAGAGACAGAGACAGAGACAGACAGCACGATACCGAGACAGACACAGAGACAGACTGCACGATACAGAGACAGACACAGAGACAGACAGCACGATACAGAGACAGTTACAGAGACAGACAGCACGATACAGAGACAGAGACAGAGACAGACAGCACGATACAGAGAAAGACACAGAGACAGACAGCACGATACAGAGACAGACACAGAGACAGACTGCACGATACAGAGACAGACACAGAGACAGACAGCACGATACAGAGACAGAGACAGAGACAGACAGCACGATACAGAGACAGAGACAGAGACAGACAGCACGATACGAGACAGAGACAGACAGCACGATACAGAGACAGAGACAGACAGCACGATACAGAGACAGAGACAGAGACAGACAGAACGAGACAGAGACAGAGACAGAGACAGAGACAGACAGCACGATACAGAGACAGAGACAGAGACAGAGACAGACAGCACGATACAGAGACAGAGAAAGAGACAGACAGCACGATACAGAGACAGAGACAGACAGCACGATAAAGAGACAGAGACAGAGACAGACAGCACGATACAGAGACAGAGACAGACAGCACGATACAGAGACAGAGACAGACAGCACGATAAAGAGACAGAGACAGAGACAGACAGCACGATACAGAGACAGAGACAGACAGCACGATACAGAGACAGAGACAGAGACAGACAGCACGATAAAGAGACAGAGACAGAGACAGACAGCACGGTAAAGAGACAGAGACAGACAGCACGATACAGAGACAGAGGCAGAGACAGACATCACGATACAGAGATAGAGACAGAGACAGACAGCACGATACAGGGACAGAGACAGAGACAGACAGCACGATAAAGAGACAGAGACAGAGAGAGACAGCACGATACAGAGACAGAGACAGAGACAGACAGCACGATACAGAGACAGAGACAGAGACAGACAGCACGATACAGAGACAGAGACAGAGACAGACAGCACGATACAGAGACAGAGACAGACAGCACGATACAGAGACAGAGACAGAGAGAGGCAGCACGATACAGAGACAGAGACAGAGACAGACAGCACGATACAGAGACAGAGACAGAGAGAGGCAGCACGATACAGAGACAGAGACAGAGACAGACAGCACGATACAGAGACAGAGAGAGACAGCACGATAAAGAGACAGAGACAGACAGCACGATAAAGAGACAGAGACAGAGACAGACAGCACGATACAGAGACAGAGACAGACAGCACGATACAGAGACAGAGACAGAGACAGACAGCACGATAAAGAGACAGAGACAGAGACAGACAGCACGGTAAAGAGACAGAGACAGACAGCACGATACAGAGACAGAGGCAGAGACAGACATCACGATACAGAGATAGAGACAGAGACAGACAGCACGATACAGGGACAGAGACAGAGACAGACAGCACGATAAAGAGACAGAGACAGAGAGAGACAGCACGATACAGAGACAGAGACAGAGACAGACAGCACGATACAGAGACAGAGACAGACAGCACGATACAGAGACAGAGACAGAGAGAGGCAGCACGATACAGAGACAGAGACAGAGACAGACAGCACGATACAGAGACAGAGAGAGACAGCACGATAAAGAGACAGAGACAGACAGCACGATACAGAGACAGAGACAGAGACAGACAGCACGACACAGAGACAGAGAGAGAGACAGACAGCACGATACAGAGACAGAAACAGACAGCACGATACAGAGACAGATACAGAGACAGACAGCACGATACAGAGACAGAGACAGACAGCACGATAAAGAGACAGAGACAGAGACAGACAGCACGATACAGAGACAGAGACAGACAGCACGATAAAGAGACAGAGACAGAGACAGACAGCACGACACAGAGACAGAGACAGAGAGCACGATAAAGAGACAGAGACAGAGACAGACAGCACGATACAGAGACAGAGACAGAGACAGAGACAGACAGCACGATAAAGAGACAGAGACAGAAACAGACAGCACGATAAAGAGACAGAGACAGACAGCACGATACAGAGACAGAGACAGAGACAGAGACAGACAGCACGATAAAGAGACAGAGACAGAGACAGACAGCACGATACAGAGACAGAGACAGAAACAGACAGCACGATACAGTGACAGAGACAGAGACAGACAGCACGATACAGAGACAGAGACAGAGACAGACAGCACGATAAAGAGACAGAGACAGAGACAGACAGCACGATACAGAGACAGAGACAGACAGCACGATACAGAGACAGAGACAGAGACAGACAGCACGATACAGAGACAGACACAGAGACAGACTGCACGATACAGAGACAGACACAGAGACAGACAGCACGATACAGAGACAGAGACAGAGACAGACAGCACGATACAGAGACAGAGACAGACAGCACGATAAAGAGACAGAGACAGAGAGAGGCAGCACGATACAGAGACAGAGACAGAGACAGACAGCACGATACAGAGACAGAGAGAGACAGCACGATAAAGAGACAGAGACAGACAGCACGATACAGAGACAGAGACAGAGACAGACAGCACGACACAGAGACAGAGAGAGAGACAGACAGCACGATACAGAGACAGAAACAGACAGCACGATACAGAGACAGATACAGAGACAGACAGCACGATACAGAGACAGAGACAGACAGCACGATAAAGAGACAGAGACAGAGACAGACAGCACGATACAGAGACAGAGACAGACAGCACGATAAAGAGACAGAGACAGAGACAGACAGCACGACACAGAGACAGAGACAGAGACAGACAGCACGATAAAGAGACAGAGACAGAGACAGACAGCACGATACAGAGACAGAGACAGAGACAGAGACAGACAGCACGATAAAGAGACAGAGACAGAGACAGACAGCACGATACAGAGACAGAGACAGAAACAGACAGCACGATACAGTGACAGAGACAGAGACAGACAGCACGATACAGAGACAGAGACAGAGACAGACAGCACGATAAAGAGACAGAGACAGAGACAGACAGCACGATACAGAGACAGAGACAGACAGCACGATACAGAGACAGAGACAGAGACAGACAGCACGATACAGAGACAGACACAGAGACAGACTGCACGATACAGAGACAGACACAGAGACAGACAGCACGATACAGAGACAGAGACAGAGACAGACAGCACCATACAGAGACAGAGACAGAGACAGACAGCACGATACAGAGAAAGACACAGAGACAGACAGCACGATACAGAGACAGACACAGAGACAGACTGCACGATACAGAGACAGACACAGAGACAGACAGCACGATACAGAGACAGAGACAGAGACAGACAGCACGATACAGAGACAGAGACAGACAGCACGATAAATAGACAGAGACAGAGACAGACAGCACGATACAGAGACAGAGACAGACAGCACGATACAGAGACAGAGACAGACAGCACGATACAGAGACAGACACAGAGACAGACAGCACGATACAGAGACAGAGACAGAGACAGACAGCACGATACAGAGACAGAGACAGACAGCACGATACAGAGATAGAGACAGAGACAGACAGCACGATACAGAGACAGAGACAGAGACAGACAGCACGATAAAGAGACAGAGACAGAGACAGAGACAGACATCACGATACAGAGATAGAGACAGAGACAGACAGCACGATACAGGGACAGAGACAGAGACAGACAGCACGATAAAGAGACAGAGACAGAGAGAGACAGCACGATACAGAGACAGAGACGGAGACAGACAGCACGATACAGAGACAGAGAGAGACAGCACAATAAAGAGACAGAGACAGACAGCACGATACAGAGACAGAGACAGAGACAGACAGCACGACACAGAGACAGAGACAGAGACAGACAGCACGATACAGAGACAGAGACAGAAACAGACAGCACGATACAGAGACAGAGACAGAGACAGACAGCACGATACAGAGACAGAGACAGACAGCACGATACAGAGACAGAGACAGAGACAGACAGCACGATACAGAGACAGAGACAGACAGCACGATAAAGAGACAGAGACAGAGACAGACAGCACGATACAGAGACAGAGACAGACAGCACGATACAGAGACAGAGACAGACAGCACGATACAGAGACAGACACAGAGACAGAGACAGAGACAGACAGCACGATACAGAGACAGACACAGAGACAGACTGCACGATACAGAGACAGACACAGAGACAGACAGCACGATACAGAGACAGAGACAGAGACAGACAGCACGATACAGAGACAGAGACAGAGACAGACAGCACGATACAGAGACAGACACAGAGACAGACTGCACGATACAGAGACAGACACAGAGACAGACAGCACGATACAGAGACAGAGACAGAGACAGACAGCACGATACAGAGACAGAGACAGACAGCACGATAAAGAGACAGAGACAGAGACAGACAGCACGATACAGAGACAGAGACAGACAGCACGATACAGAGACAGAGACAGACAGCACGATACAGAGACAGACACAGAGACAGACAGCACGATACAGAGACAGAGACAGAGACAGACAGCACGATACAGAGACAGAGACAGACAGCACGATAAAGAGACAGAGACAGAGAGAGACAGCACGATACAGAGACAGAGACAGAGACAGACAGCACGATACAGAGACAGAGAGAGACAGCACAATAAAGAGACAGAGACAGACAGCACGATACAGAGACAGAGACAGAGACAGACAGCACGACACAGAGACAGAGACAGAGACAGACAGCACGATACAGAGACAGGGACAGAAACAGACAGCACGATACAGAGACAGAGACAGAGACAGACAGCACGATACAGAGACAGAGACAGAGACAGACAGCACGATACAGGGACAGAGACAGAGACAGACAGCACGATAAAGAGACAGAGACATAGAGAGACAGCACGATACAGAGACAGAGACAGAGACAGACAGCACGATACAGAGACAGAGAGAGACAGCACAATAAAGAGACAGAGACAGAGACAGACAGCACGATACAGAGACAGAGACAGAGACAGACAGCACGATACAGAGACAGAGACAGAAACAGACAGCACGATACAGAGACAGAGACAGAGACAGACAGCACGATACAGAGACAGAGACAGAGACAGACAGCACGATAAAGAGACAGAGACAGAGACAGACAGCACGATAAAGAGACAGAGACAGAGACAGACAGCACGATAAAGAGACAGAGACAGAGACAGACAGCACGATACAGAGACAGAGACAGAGACAGACAGCACGATACAGAGACAGAGACAGAGACAGACAGCACGATAAAGAGACAGAGACAGAGAGAGACAGCACGATACAGAGACAGAGACAGAGACAGACAGCACGATACAGAGACAGAGAGAGACAGCACAATAAAGAGACAGAGACAGACAGCACGATACAGAGACAGAGACAGAGACAGAGACAGACAGCACGATACAGAGACAGACACAGAGACAGACAGCACGATACAGAGACAGAGACAGAGACAGAGACAGACAGCACGATACAGAGACAGAGACAGAGACAGACAGCACGATAAAGAGACAGAGAAAGAGACAGACAGCACGATACAGAGACAGAGACAGAGACAGATAGCACGATAAAGAGACAGAGACAGACAGCACGATACAGAGACAGAGACAGAGACAGACAGCATGATACAGAGACTGAGACAGAGACAGAGACAACGATACAGAGACAGAGACAGAGACAGACAGCACGATACAGAGACAGAGACAGAGACAGACAGCATGATACAGAGACAGAGACAGAGACAGACAGCACGATACAGAGACAGAGACAGAGACAGACAGCACGATACAGAGACAGAGACAGACAGCACGATAAAGAGACAGAGACAGAGACAGACAGCACGATACAGAGACAGAGACAGACAGCACGATACAGAGACAGAGACAGAGACAGACAACACGATAAAGAGACAGAGACAGAGACAGACAGCACGATACAGAGACAGAGACAGACAGCACGATACAGAGACAGAGACAGACAGCACGATACAGAGACAGAGACAGAGACAGACAGCACGATAAAGAGACAGAGACAGAGACAGAGACAGACATCACGATACAGAGATAGAGACAGAGACAGACAGCACGATACAGGGACAGAGACAGAGACAGACAGCACGATAAAGAGACAGAGACAGAGAGAGACAGCACGATACAGAGACAGAGACAGAGAAAGACAGCACGATACAGAGACAGAGAGAGACAGCACAATAAAGAGACAGAGACAGACAGCACGATACAGAGACAGAGACAGAGACAGACAGCACGACACAGAGACAGAGACAGAGACAGACAGCACGATACAGAGACAGAGACAGAAACAGACAGCACGATACAGAGACAGAGACAGAGACAGACAGCACGATACAGAGACAGAGACAGAGACAGACAGCACGATACAGAGACAGAGACAGAGACAGACAGCACGATACAGAGACAGAGACAGACAGCACGATAAAGAGACAGAGACAGAGACAGACAGCACGATACAGAGACAGAGACAGACAGCACGATACAGAGACAGACAGCACGATACAGAGACAGACACAGAGACAGACAGCACGATACAGAGACAGAGACAGAGACAGACAGCACGATACAGAGACAGACACAGAGACAGACTGCACGATACAGAGACAGACACAGAGACAGACAGCACGATACAGAGACAGAGACAGAGACAGACAGCACGATACAGAGACAGAGACAGAGACAGACAGCACGATACAGAGACAGACACAGAGACAGACAGCACGATACAGAGACAGACACAGAGACAGACTGCACGATACAGAGACAGACACAGAGACAGACAGCACGATACAGAGACAGAGACAGAGACAGACAGCACGATACAGAGACAGAGAAAGACAGCACGATAAAGAGACAGAGACAGAGACAGACAGCACGATACAGAGACAGAGACAGACAGCACGATACAGAGACAGAGACAGACAGCACGATACAGAGACAGACACAGAGACAGACAGCACGATACAGAGACAGAGACAGAGACAGACAGCACGATACAGAGACAGAGACAGACAGCACGATACAGAGACAGAGACAGAGACAGACAGCACGATACAGAGACAGAGACAGAGACAGACAGCACGATAAAGAGACAGAGACAGAGACAGACAGCACGATAAAGAGACAGAGACAGACAGCACGATACAGAGACAGAGACAGAGACAGAGACAGACAGCACGATAAAGAGACAGAGACAGAGACAGACAGCACGATACAGAGACAGAGACAGAAACAGACAGCACGATACAGTGACAGAGACAGAGACAGACAGCACGATACAGAGACAGAGACAGAGACAGAGACAGACAGCACGATAAAGAGACAGAGACAGAGACAGACAGCACGATACAGAGACAGAGACAGACAGCACGATACAGAGACAGAGACAGAGACAGACAGCACGATACAGAGACAGAGACAGACAGCACGATACAGAGACAGAGACAGAGACAGACAGCACGATACAGAGACAGACACAGAGACAGACTGCACGATACAGAGACAGACACAGCGACAGACAGCACGATACAGAGACAGAGACAGAGACAGACAGCACGATACAGAGAGAGAGACAGAGACAGACAGCACGATACAGAGAAAGACACAGAGACAGACAGCACGATACAGAGACAGACACAGAGACAGACTGCACGATACAGAGACAGACACAGAGACAGACAGCACGATACAGAGACAGAGACAGAGACAGACAGCACGATACAGAGACAGAGACAGACAGCACGATAAATAGACAGAGACAGAGACAGACAGCACGATACAGAGACAGAGACAGACAGCACGATACAGAGACAGACACAGAGACAGACAGCACGATACAGAGACAGAGACAGAGACAGACAGCACGATACAGAGACAGAGACAGACAGCACGATACAGAGATAGAGACAGAGACAGACAGCACGATACAGAGACAGAGACAGAGACAGACAGCACGATAAAGAGACAGAGACAGAGACAGAGACAGACATCACGATACAGAGATAGAGACAGAGACAGACAGCACGATACAGGGACAGAGACAGAGACAGACAGCACGATAAAGAGACAGAGACAGAGAGAGACAGCACAATACAGAGACAGAGACAGAGACAGACAGCACGATACAGAGACAGAGAGAGACAGCACAATAAAGAGACAGATACAGACAGCACGATACAGAGACAGAGACAGAGACAGACAGCACGACACAGAGACAGAGACAGAGACAGACAGCACGATACAGAGACAGAGACAGAAACAGACAGCACGATACAGAGACAGAGACAGAGACAGACAGCACGATACAGAGACAGAGACAGAGACAGACAGCACGATACAGAGACAGAGACAGAGACAGACAGCACGATACAGAGACAGAGACAGACAGCACGATAAAGAGACAGAGACAGAGACAGACAGCACGATACAGAGACAGAGACAGACAGCACGATACAGAGACAGACACAGAGACAGACAGCACGATACAGAGACAGAGACAGAGACAGACAGCACGATACAGAGACAGACACAGAGACAGACTGCACGATACAGAGACAGACACAGAGACAGACAGCACGATACAGAGACAGAGACAGAGACAGACAGCACGATACAGAGACAGAGACAGAGACAGACAGCACGATACAGAGACAGACACAGAGACAGACAGCACGATACAGAGACAGACACAGAGACAGACTGCACGATACAGAGACAGACACAGAGACAGACAGCACGATACAGAGACAGAGACAGAGACAGACAGCACGATACAGAGACAGAGACAGACAGCACGATAAAGAGACAGAGACAGAGACAGACAGCACGATACAGAGACAGAGACAGACAGCACGATACAGAGACAGAGACAGACAGCACGATACAGAGACAGACACAGAGACACACAGCACGATACAGAGACAGAGACAGAGACAGACAGCACGATACAGAGACAGAGACAGAGACAGACAGCACGATACAGAGACAGAGACAGACAGCACGATAAAGAGACAGAGACAGAGAGAGACAGCACGATACAGAGACAGAGACAGAGACAGACAGCACGATACAGAGACAGAGAGAGACAGCACAATAAAGAGACAGAGACAGAGACAGACAGCATGATACAGAGACAGGGACAGAAACAGACAGCACGATACAGAGACAGAGACAGAGACAGACAGCACGATACAGAGACAGAGACAGAGACAGACAGCACGATACAGGGACAGAGACAGAGACAGACAGCACGATAAAGAGTCAGAGACATAGAGAGACAGCACGATACAGAGACAGAGACAGAGACAGACAGCACGATACAGAGACAGAGAGAGACAGCACAATAAAGAGACAGAGACAGAGACAGACAGCACGATACAGAGACAGAGACAGAGACAGACAGCACGATACAGAGACAGAGACAGAAACAGACAGCACGATACAGAGACAGAGACAGAGGCAGAGACAGACAGCACGATACAGAGACAGAGACAGAGACAGACAGCACGATACAGAGACAGAGACAGAGACAGACAGCACGATACAGAGACAGAGACAGACAGCACGATACAGAGACAGAGACAGAGACAGACAGCACGATACAGAGACAGAGACAGAGACAGACAGCACGATACAGAGACAGAGACAGAGACAGACAGCACGATAAAGAGACAGAGACAGAGACAGACATCACGATACAGAGACAGAGACAGAGACAGACAGCACGATAAAGAGACTGAGACAGAGCCAGACAGCACGATAAAGAGACAGAGATAGAGACAGACAGCACGATAAAGAGACAGAGACAGAGACAGACAGCACGATACAGAGACAGAGAGAGAGACAGACAGCACGATACAGAGACAGAGACAGAGACAGACAGCACGATACAGAGACAGTGACAGAGACTGACAGCACGATACAGAGACAGAGACAGAGACAGACAGCACGATACAGAGACAGAGACAGAGACAGACAGCACGATAAAGAGACAGAGACAGAGAGAGACAGCACGATACAGAGACAGAGACAGAGACAGACAGCACGATACAGAGACAGAGACAGAGACAGAGACAGACAGCACGATACAGAGACAGACACAGAGACAGACAGCACGATACAGAGACAGAGACAGAGACAGAGACAGACAGCACGATACAGAGACAGAGACAGAGACAGACAGCACGATAAAGAGACAGAGAAAGAGACAGACAGCACGATACAGAGACAGAGACAGACAGCACGATACAGAGACAGAGACAGAGACAGACAGCATGATACAGAGACTGAGACAGAGACAGAGACCACGATACAGAGACAGAGACAGAGACAGACAGCACGATAAAGAGACAGAGACAGAGACTGACAGCACGATACAGAGACAGAGACAGACAGCATGATACAGAGACTGAGACAGAGACAGAGACCACGATACAGAGACAGAGACAGAGACAGACAGCACGATACAGAGACAGAGACAGAGACAGACAGCACGATACAGAGACAGAGACAGAGACAGACAGCACGATACAGAGACAGAGACAGAGACAGACAGCACGATACAGAGACAGAGACAGACAGCACGATAAAGAGACAGAGACAGAGACAGACAGAACGAGACAGAGACAGAGACAGAGACAGAGACAGACAGCACGATACAGAGACAGAGACAGAGACAGACAGCACGATACAGAGACAGAGACAGAGACAGACAGCACGATACAGAGACAGAGACAGACAGCACGATAAAGAGACAGAGACAGAGACAGACAGCACGATACAGAGACAGAGACAGACAGCACGATACAGAGACAGAGACAGACAACACGATAAAGAGACAGAGACAGAGACAGACAGCACGATACAGAGACAGAGACAGACAGCACGATACAGAGACAGAGACAGACAGCACGATACAGAGACAGAGACAGAGACAGACAGCACGATAAAGAGACAGAGACAGAGACAGAGACAGACATCACGATACAGAGATAGAGACAGAGACAGACAGCACGATACAGGGACAGAGACAGAGACAGACAGCACGATAAAGAGACAGAGACAGAGAGAGACAGCACGATACAGAGACAGAGACAGAGACAGACAGCACGATACAGAGACAGAGAGAGACAGCACAATAAAGAGACAGAGACAGACAGCACGATACAGAGACAGAGACAGAGACAGACAGCACGACACAGAGACAGAGACAGAGACAGACAGCACGATACAGAGACAGAGACAGAAACAGACAGCACGATACAGAGACAGAGACAGAGACAGACAGCACGATACAGAGACAGAGACAGAGACAGACAGCACGATACAGAGACAGAGACAGAGACAGACAGCACGATACAGAGACAGAGACAGACAGCACGATAAAGAGACAGAGACAGAGACAGACAGCACGATACAGAGACAGAGACAGACAGCACGATACAGAGACAGACAGCACGATACAGAGACAGACACAGAGACAGACAGCACGATACAGAGACAGAGACAGAGACAGACAGCACGATACAGAGACAGACACAGAGACAGACTGCACGATACAGAGACAGACACAGAGACAGACAGCACGATACAGAGACAGAGACAGAGACAGACAGCACGATACAGAGACAGAGACAGAGACAGACAGCACGATACAGAGACAGACACAGAGACAGACAGCACGATACAGAGACAGACACAGAGACAGACTGCACGATACAGAGACAGACACAGAGACAGACAGCACGATACAGAGACAGAGACAGAGACAGACAGCACGATACAGAGACAGAGAAAGACAGCACGATAAAGAGACAGAGACAGAGACAGACAGCACGATACAGAGACAGAGACAGACAGCACGATACAGAGACAGAGACAGACAGCACGATACAGAGACAGACACAGAGACAGACAGCACGATACAGAGACAGAGACAGAGACAGACAGCACGATACAGAGACAGAGACAGACAGCACGATACAGAGACAGAGACAGAGACAGACAGCACGATACAGAGACAGAGACAGAGACAGACAGCACGATAAAGAGACAGAGACAGAGACAGACAGCACGATAAAGAGACAGAGACAGACAGCACGATACAGAGACAGAGACAGAGACAGAGACAGACAGCACGATAAAGAGACAGAGACAGAGACAGACAGCACGATACAGAGACAGAGACAGAAACAGACAGCACGATACAGTGACAGAGACAGAGACAGACAGCACGATACAGAGACAGAGACAGAGACAGAGACAGACAGCACGATAAAGAGACAGAGACAGAGACAGACAGCACGATACAGAGACAGAGACAGACAGCACGATACAGAGACAGAGACAGAGACAGACAGCACGATACAGAGACAGACACAGAGACAGACTGCACGATACAGAGACAGACACAGAGACAGACAGCACGATACAGAGACAGAGACAGAGACAGACAGCACGATACAGAGACAGAGACAGAGACAGACAGCACAATACAGAGAAAGACACAGAGACAGACAGCACGATACAGAGACAGACACAGAGACAGACTGCACGATACAGAGACAGACACAGAGACAGACAGCACGATACAGAGACAGAGACAGAGACAGACAGCACGATACAGAGACAGAGACAGACAGCACGTTAAATAGACAGAGACAGAGACAGACAACACGATACAGAGACAGAGACAGACAGCACGATACAGAGACAGAGACAGACAGCACGATACAGAGACAGACACAGAGACAGACAGCACGATACAGAGACAGAGACAGAGACAGACAGCACGATACAGAGACAGAGACAGACAGCACGATACAGAGACAGAGACAGACAGCACGATAAATAGACAGAGACAGAGACAGACAGCACGATACAGAGACAGAGACAGACAGCACGATACAGAGACAGAGACAGACAGCACGATACAGAGACAGACACAGAGACAGACAGCACGATACAGAGACAGAGACAGACAGCACGATAAAGAGACAGAGACAGAGACAGACAGCACGATACAGAGACAGAGACAGACAGCACGATACAGAGTCAGAGACAGACAGCACGATACAGAGACAGACACAGAGACAGACAGCACGATACAGAGACAGAGACAGAGACAGACAGCACGATACAGAGACAGAGACAGACAGCACGATACAGAGACAGAGACAGAGACAGACAGCACGATACAGAGACAGAGACAGAGACAGACAGCACGATAAAGAGACAGAGACAGAGACAGACAGCACGATAAAGAGACAGAGACAGACAGCACGATACAGAGACAGAGACAGAGACAGAGACAGACAGCACGATAAAGAGACAGAGACAGAGACAGACAGCACGATACAGAGACAGAGACAGAAACAGACAGCACGATACAGTGACAGAGACAGAGACAGACAGCACGATACAGAGACAGAGACAGAGACAGAGACAGACAGCACGATACAGAGACAGAGACAGAGACAGAGACAGACAGCACGATAAAGAGACAGAGACAGAGACAGACAGCACGATACAGAGACAGAGACAGACAGCACGATACAGAGACAGAGACAGAGACAGACAGCACGATACAGAGACAGAGACAGACAGCACGATACAGAGACAGAGACAGAGACAGACAGCACGATACAGAGACAGACACAGAGACAGACTGCACGATACAGAGACAGACACAGCGACAGACAGCACGATACAGAGACAGAGACAGAGACAGACAGCACGATACAGAGAGAGAGACAGAGACAGACAGCACGATACAGAGAAAGACACAGAGACAGACAGCACGATACAGAGACAGACACAGAGACAGACTGCACGATACAGAGACAGACACAGAGACAGACAGCACGATACAGAGACAGAGACAGAGACAGACAGCACGATACAGAGACAGAGACAGACAGCACGATAAATAGACAGAGACAGAGACAGACAGCACGATACAGAGACAGAGACAGACAGCACGATACAGAGACAGACACAGAGACAGACAGCACGATACAGAGACAGAGACAGAGACAGACAGCACGATACAGAGACAGAGACAGACAGCACGATACAGAGATAGAGACAGAGACAGACAGCACGATACAGAGACAGAGACAGAGACAGACAGCACGATAAAGAGACAGAGACAGAGACACACAGCACGATAAAGAGACAGAGACAGACAGCACGATAAAGAGACAGAGACAGAGACAGACATCACGATACAGAGATAGAGACAGAGACAGACAGCACGATACAGGGACAGAGACAGAGACAGACAGCACGATAAAGAGACAGAGACAGAGAGAGACAGCACAATACAGAGACAGAGACAGAGACAGACAGCACGATACAGAGACAGAGAGAGACAGCACAATAAAGAGACAGATACAGACAGCACGATACAGAGACAGAGACAGAGACAGACAGCACGACACAGAGACAGAGACAGAGACAGACAGCACGATACAGAGACAGAGACAGAAACAGACAGCACGATACAGAGACAGAGACAGAGACAGACAGCACGATACAGAGACAGAGACAGAGACAGACAGCACGATACAGAGACAGAGACAGAGACAGACAGCACGATACAGAGACAGAGACAGACAGCACGATAAAGAGACAGAGACAGAGACAGACAGCACGATACAGAGACAGAGACAGACAGCACGATACAGAGACAGACACAGAGACAGACAGCACGATACAGAGACAGAGACAGAGACAGACAGCACGATACAGAGACAGACACAGAGACAGACTGCACGATACAGAGACAGACACAGAGACAGACAGCACGATACAGAGACAGAGACAGAGACAGACAGCACGATACAGAGACAGAGACAGAGACAGACAGCACGATACAGAGACAGACACAGAGACAGACAGCACGATACAGAGACAGACACAGAGACAGACTGCACGATACAGAGACAGACACAGAGACAGACAGCACGATACAGAGACAGAGACAGAGACAGACAGCACGATACAGAGACAGAGACAGACAGCACGATAAAGAGACAGAGACAGAGACAGACAGCACGATACAGAGACAGAGACAGACAGCACGATACAGAGACAGAGACAGACAGCACGATACAGAGACAGACACAGAGACACACAGCACGATACAGAGACAGAGACAGAGACAGACAGCACGATACAGAGACAGAGACAGAGACAGACAGCACGATACAGAGACAGAGACAGACAGCACGATAAAGAGACAGAGACAGAGAGAGACAGCACGATACAGAGACAGAGACAGAGACAGACAGCACGATACAGAGACAGAGAGAGACAGCACAATAAAGAGACAGAGACAGAGACAGACAGCATGATACAGAGACAGGGACAGAAACAGACAGCACGATACAGAGACAGAGACAGAGACAGACAGCACGATACAGAGACAGAGACAGAGACAGACAGCACGATACAGGGACAGAGACAGAGACAGACAGCACGATAAAGAGTCAGAGACATAGAGAGACAGCACGATACAGAGACAGAGACAGAGACAGACAGCACAATAAAGAGACAGAGACAGAGACAGACAGCACGATACAGAGACAGAGACAGAGACAGACAGCACGATACAGAGACAGAGACAGAAACAGACAGCACGATACAGAGACAGAGACAGACAGCACGATACAGAGACAGAGACAGAGACAGACAGCACGATAAAGAGACAGAGACAGAGACAGACATCACGATACAGAGACAGAGACAGAGACAGACAGCACGATAAAGAGACTGAGACAGAGCCAGACAGCACGATACAGAGACAGAGACAGAGACAGACAGCACGATAAAGAGACAGAGATAGAGACAGACAGCACGATAAAGAGACAGAGACAGAGACAGACAGCACGATACAGAGACAGAGAGAGAGACAGACAGCACGATACAGAGACAGAGACAGAGACAGACAGCACGATACAGAGACAGTGACAGAGACTGACAGCACGATACAGAGACAGAGACAGAGACAGACAGCACGATACAGAGACAGAGACAGAGACAGACAGCACGATAAAGAGACAGAGACAGAGAGAGACAGCACGATACAGAGACAGAGACAGAGACAGACAGCACGATACAGAGACAGAGACAGACTGCACAATAAAGAGACAGAGACAGACAGCACGATACAGAGACAGAGACAGAGACAGAGACAGACAGCACGATACAGAGACAGACACAGAGACAGACAGCACGATACAGAGACAGAGACAGAGACAGAGACAGACAGCACGATACAGAGACAGAGACAGAGACAGACAGCACGATAAAGAGACAGAGAAAGAGACAGACAGCACGATACAGAGACAGAGACAGAGACAGTTAGCACGATAAAGAGACAGAGACAGACAGCACGATACAGAGACAGAGACAGAGACAGACAGCATGATACAGAGACTGAGACAGAGACAGAGACCACGATACAGAGACAGAGACAGAGACAGACAGCACGATAAAGAGACAGAGACAGACAGCACGATACAGAGACAGAGACAGAGACAGACAGCACGATACAGAGACAGAGACAGAGACAGACAGCACGATACAGAGACAGAGACAGAGACAGACAGCACGATACAGAGACAGAGACAGACAGCACGATAAAGAGACAGAGACAGAGACAGACAGAACGAGACAGAGACAGAGACAGAGACAGAGACAGACAGCACGATACAGAGACAGAGACAGAGACAGACAGCACGATACAGAGACAGAGACAGAGACAGACAGCACGATACAGAGACAGAGACAGACAGCACGATAAAGAGACAGAGACAGAGACAGACAGCACGATACAGAGACAGAGACAGACAGCACGATACAGAGACAGAGACAGACAACACGATAAAGAGACAGAGACAGAGACAGACAGCACGATACAGAGACAGAGACAGACAGCACGATACAGAGACAGAGACAGACAGCACGATACAGAGACAGAGACAGAGACAGACAGCACGATAAAGAGACAGAGACAGAGACAGAGACAGACATCACGATACAGAGATAGAGACAGAGACAGACAGCACGATACAGGGACAGAGACAGAGACAGACAGCACGATAAAGAGACAGAGACAGAGAGAGACAGCACGATACAGAGACAGAGACAGAGACAGACAGCACGATACAGAGACAGAGAGAGACAGCACAATAAAGAGACAGAGACAGACAGCACGATACAGAGACAGAGACAGAGACAGACAGCACGACACAGAGACAGAGACAGAGACAGACAGCACGATACAGAGACAGAGACAGAAACAGACAGCACGATACAGAGACAGAGACAGAGACAGACAGCACGATACAGAGACAGAGACAGAGACAGACAGCACGATACAGAGACAGAGACAGAGACAGACAGCACGATACAGAGACAGAGACAGACAGCACGATAAAGAGACAGAGACAGAGACAGACAGCACGATACAGAGACAGAGACAGACAGCACGATACAGAGACAGACAGCACGATACAGAGACAGACACAGAGACAGACAGCACGATACAGAGACAGAGACAGAGACAGACAGCACGATACAGAGACAGACACAGAGACAGACTGCACGATACAGAGACAGACACAGAGACAGACAGCACGATACAGAGACAGAGACAGAGACAGACAGCACGATACAGAGACAGAGACAGAGACAGACAGCACGATACAGAGACAGACACAGAGACAGACAGCACGATACAGAGACAGACACAGAGACAGACTGCACGATACAGAGACAGACACAGAGACAGACAGCACGATACAGAGACAGAGACAGAGACAGACAGCACGATACAGAGACAGAGAAAGACAGCACGATAAAGAGACAGAGACAGAGACAGACAGCACGATACAGAGACAGAGACAGACAGCACGATACAGAGACAGAGACAGAGACAGACAGCACGATACAGAGACAGAGACAGAGACAGACAGCACGATAAAGAGACAGAGACAGAGACAGACAGCACGATAAAGAGACAGAGACAGACAGCACGATACAGAGACAGAGACAGAGACAGAGACAGACAGCACGATAAAGAGACAGAGACAGAGACAGACAGCACGATACAGAGACAGAGACAGAAACAGACAGCACGATACAGTGACAGAGACAGAGACAGACAGCACGATACAGAGACAGAGACAGAGACAGAGACAGACAGCACGATAAAGAGACAGAGACAGAGACAGACAGCACGATACAGAGACAGAGACAGACAGCACGATACAGAGACAGACACAGAGACAGACAGCACGATACAGAGACAGAGACAGAGACAGACAGCACGATACAGAGACAGAGACAGACAGCACGATACAGAGACAGAGACAGAGACAGACAGCACGATACAGAGACAGAGACAGAGACAGACAGCACGATAAAGAGACAGAGACAGAGACAGACAGCACGATAAAGAGACAGAGACAGACAGCACGATACAGAGACAGAGACAGAGACAGAGACAGACAGCACGATAAAGAGACAGAGACAGAGACAGACAGCACGATACAGAGACAGAGACAGAAACAGACAGCACGATACAGTGACAGAGACAGAGACAGACAGCACGATACAGAGACAGAGACAGAGACAGAGACAGACAGCACGATAAAGAGACAGAGACAGAGACAGACAGCACGATACAGAGACAGAGACAGACAGCACGATACAGAGACAGAGACAGAGACAGACAGCACGATACAGAGACAGACACAGAGACAGACTGCACGATACAGAGACAGACACAGAGACAGACAGCACGATACAGAGACAGAGACAGAGACAGACAGCACGATACAGAGACAGAGACAGAGACAGACAGCACAATACAGAGAAAGACACAGAGACAGACAGCACGATACAGAGACAGACACAGAGACAGACTGCACGATACAGAGACAGACACAGAGACAGACAGCACGATACAGAGACAGAGACAGAGACAGACAGCACGATACAGAGACAGAGACAGACAGCACGTTAAATAGACAGAGACAGAGACAGACAACACGATACAGAGACAGAGACAGACAGCACGATACAGAGACAGAGACAGACAGCACGATACAGAGACAGACACAGAGACAGACAGCACGATACAGAGACAGAGACAGAGACAGACAGCACGATACAGAGACAGAGACAGACAGCACGATACAGAGACAGAGACAGACAGCACGATAAATAGACAGAGACAGAGACAGACAGCACGATACAGAGACAGAGACAGACAGCACGATACAGAGACAGAGACAGACAGCACGATACAGAGACAGACACAGAGACAGACAGCACGATACAGAGACAGAGACAGACAGCACGATAAAGAGACAGAGACAGAGACAGACAGCACGATACAGAGACAGAGACAGACAGCACGATACAGAGTCAGAGACAGACAGCACGATACAGAGACAGACACAGAGACAGACAGCACGATACAGAGACAGAGACAGAGACAGACAGCACGATACAGAGACAGACACAGAGACAGACAGCACGATACAGAGACAAAGACAGAGACAGACAGCACGATACAGAGACAGACACAGAGACAGACAGCACGATACAGAGACAGACACAGAGACAGACTGCACGATACAGAGACAGACACAGAGACAGACAGCACGATACAGAGACAGAGACAGAGACAGACAGCACGATACAGAGACAGAGACAGACAGCACGATAAAGAGACAGAGACAGAGACAGACAGCACGATACAGAGACAGAGACAGACAGCACGATACAGAGACAGAGACAGACAGCACGATACAGAGACAGACAGAGACAGACAGCACGATACAGAGACAGAGACAGAGACAGACAGCACGATACAGAGACAGAGACAGAGACAGACAGCACGATAAAGAGACAGAGACAGAGACAGAGACAGACATCACGATACAGAGATAGAGACAGAGACAGACAGCACGATACAGGGACAGAGACAGAGAGAGACAGCACGATACAGAGACAGAGACAGAGACAGACAGCACGATACAGAGACAGAGAGAGACAGCACAATAAAGAGACAGAGACAGACAGCACGATACAGAGACAGAGACAGAGACAGACAGCACGATACAGAGACAGAGACAGAAACAGACAGCACGATACAGAGACAGAGACAGAGACAGACAGCACGATACAGAGACAGAGACAGAGACAGACAGCACGATACAGGGACAGAGACAGAGACAGACAGCACGATAAAGAGACAGAGACATAGAGAGACAGCACGATACAGAGACAGAGACAGAGACAGACAGCACGATACAGAGACAGAGACAGAGACAGACAGCACGATACAGAGACAGAGACAGAGACAGACAGCACGACACAGAGACAGAGAGAGACAGCACAATAAAGAGACAGAGACAGACAGCACGATACAGAGACAGAGACAGACAGCACGACACAGAGACAGAGACAGAGACAGACAGCACGATACAGAGACAGAGACAGAAACAGACAGCACGATACAGAGACAGAGACCGAGACAGACAGCACGATACAGAGACAGAGACCGAGACAGACAGCACGATAAAGAGACAGAGACAGAGACAGACATCACGATACAGAGATAGAGACAGAGACAGACAGCACGATACAGGGACAGAGACAGAGACAGACAGCACGATAAAGAGACAGAGACAGAGAGAGACAGCACGATACAGAGACAGAGACAGACAGCACGATACAGAGACAGAGACAGAGACAGACAGCACGATACAGTGACAGAGACAGAGACAGACTACACGATAAAGAGACAGAGACAGACTACACGATACAGAGACAGAGACAGACAGCACGATACAGAGACAGAGACAGACAGCACGATACAGAGACAGAGAGAGACAGCACAATAAAGAGACAGAGACAGACAGCACGATACAGAGACAGAGACAGAGACAGAGACAGACAGCACGATACAGAGACAGAGACAGAGACAGAGACAGAGACAGACAGCACGATACAGAGACAGAGACAGAGACAGACAGCACGATAAAGAGACAGACAAGAGACAGAGACAGACAGCACGATACAGAGACAGAGACAGACAGCACGATAAAGAGACAGAGAAAGAGATAGACAGCACGATACAGAGACAGAGACAGAGACAGACAGCACGATAAAGAGACAGAGACAGACAGCACGATACAGAGACAGAGACAGAGACAGACAGCATGATACAGAGACTGAGACAGAGACAGAGACAACGATACAGAGACAGAGACAGAGACAGACAGCACGATAAAGAGACAGAGACAGACAGCACGATACAGAGACAGAGACAGAGACAGACAGCACGATACAGAGACAGAGACAGAGACAGACGGCACGATACAGAGACAGAGACAGAGACAGACAGCACGATACAGAGACAGAGACAGAGACAGACAGCACGATACAGAGACAGAGACAGACAGCACGATAAAGAGACAGAGACAGAGACAGACAGAACGATACAGAGACAGAGACAGACAGCACGATACAGAGACAGAGACAGAGACAGACAGCACGATACAGAGACAGAGACAGAGACAGAGACAGACAGCACGATACAGAGACAGAGACAGAGACAGACAGCACGATACAGAGACAGAGACATACAGCACGATAAAGAGACAGAGACAGACAGCACGATACAGAGACAGAGACAGACAGCACGATACAGAGACAGAGACAGAGACAGACAACACGATAAAGAGACAGAGACAGAGACAGACAGCACGATACAGAGACAGAGACAGACAGCACGATACAGAGACAGAGACAGAGACAGACAGCACGATAAAGAGACAGAGACAGAGACAGACATCACGATACAGAGATAGAGACAGAGACAGACAGCACGATACAGGGACAGAGACAGAGACAGACAGCACGATAAAGAGACAGAGACAGAGAGAGACAGCACGATACAGAGACAGAGACAGAGACAGACAGCACGATACAGAGACAGAGACAGAGAGAGACAGCACGATACAGAGACAGAGACAGACAGCACGATACAGAGACAGAGACAGAGACAGACAACACGATAAAGAGACAGAGACAGAGACAGACAGCACGATACAGAGACAGAGACAGACAGCACGATACAGAGACAGAGACAGAGACAGACAGCACGATAAAGAGACAGAGACAGAGACAGACATCACGATACAGAGATAGAGACAGAGACAGACAGCACGATACAGAGACAGAGACAGAGACAGACAGCACGATACAGAGACAGAGAGAGACAGCACAATAAAGAGACAGAGACAGACAGCACGATACAGAGACAGAGACAGAGACAGACAGCACGACACAGAGACAGAGACAGAGACAGACAGCACGATACAGAGACAGAGACAGAAACAGACAGCACGATACAGAGACAGAGACAGAGACAGACAGCACGATACAGAGACAGAGACAGAGACAGACAGCACGATACAGAGACAGAGACAGAGACAGACAGCACGATACAGAGACAGAGACAGACAGCACGATAAAGAGACAGAGACAGAGACAGACAGCACGATACAGAGACAGAGACAGACAGCACGATACAGAGACAGACAGCACGATACAGAGACAGACACAGAGACAGACAGCACGATACAGAGACAGAGACAGAGACAGACAGCACGATACAGAGACAGACACAGAGACAGACTGCACGATACAGAGACAGACACAGAGACAGACAGCACGATACAGAGACAGAGACAGAGACAGACAGCACGATACAGAGACAGAGACAGAGACAGACAGCACGATACAGAGACAGACACAGAGACAGACAGCACGATACAGAGACAGACACAGAGACAGACTGCACGATACAGAGACAGACACAGAGACAGACAGCACGATACAGAGATTGAGACAGACAGCACGATACAGAGACAGAGACAGACAGCACGATAAAGAGACAGAGACAGAGACAGACAGCACGATACAGAGACAGAGACAGACAGCACGATACAGAGACAGAGACAGACAGCACGATACAGAGACAGACACAGAGACAGACAGCACGATACAGAGACAGAGACAGAGACAGACAGCACGATACAGAGACAGAGACAGACAGCACGATACAGAGACAGAGACAGAGACAGACAGCACGATACAGAGACAGAGACAGAGACAGACAGCACGATAAAGAGACAGAGACAGAGACAGAGACAGACATCACGATACAGAGATAGAGACAGAGACAGACAGCACAATACAGGGACAGAGACAGAGACAGACAGCACGATAAAGAGACAGAGACAGAGAGAGACAGCACGATACAGAGACAGAGACAGAGACAGACAGCACGATACAGAGACAGAGAGAGACAGCACAATAAAGAGACAGAGACAGACAGCACGATACAGAGACAGAGACAGAGACAGACAGCACGACACAGAGACAGAGACAGACAGCACGATACAGAGACAGAGACAGAAACAGACAGCACGATACAGAGACAGAGACAGAGACAGACAGCACGATACAGAGACAGAGACAGAGACAGACAGCACGATACAGAGACAGAGACAGAGACAGACAGCACGATACAGAGACAGAGACAGACAGCACGATAAAGAGACAGAGACAGAGACAGACAGCACGATACAGAGACAGAGACAGACAGCACGATACAGAGACAGAGACAGACAGCACGATACAGAGACAGACACAGAGACAGACAGCACGATACAGAGACAGAGACAGAGACAGACAGCACGATACAGAGACAGACACAGAGACAGACTGCACGATGCAGAGACAGACACAGAGACAGACAGCACGATACAGAGACAGAGACAGAGACAGACAGCACGATACAGAGACAGAGACAGAGACAGACAGCACGATACAGAGACAGACACAGAGACAGACAGCACGATACAGAGACAGACACAGAGACAGACTGCACGATACAGAGACAGACACAGAGACAGACAGCACGATACAGAGACAGAGACAGAGACAGACAGCACGATACAGAGACAGAGACAGACAGCACGATAAAGAGACAGAGACAGAGACAGACAGCACGATACAGAGACAGAGACAGACAGCACGATAAAGAGACAGACAAGAGACAGAGACAGACAGCACGATACAGAGACAGAGACAGACAGCACGATAAAGAGACAGAGAAAGAGACAGACAGCACGATACAGAGACAGAGACAGAGACAGACAGCACGATAAAGAGACAGAGACAGACAGCACGATACAGAGACAGAGACAGAGACAGACAGCATGATACAGAGACTGAGACAGAGACAGAGACAACGATACAGAGACAGAGACAGAGACAGACAGCACGATAAAGAGACAGAGACAGACAGCACGATACAGAGACAGAGACAGAGACAGACAGCACGATACAGAGACAGAGACAGAGACAGACAGCACGATACAGAGACAGAGACAGAGACAGACAGCACGATACAGAGACAGAGACAGACAGCACGATAAAGAGACAGAGACAGAGACAGACAGAACGATACAGAGACAGAGACAGACAGCACGATACAGAGACAGAGACAGAGACAGACAGCACGATACAGAGACAGAGACAGAGACAGAGACAGACAGCACGATACAGAGACAGAGACATACAGCACGATAAAGAGACAGAGACAGACAGCACGATACAGAGACAGAGACAGACAGCACGATACAGAGACAGAGACAGAGACAGACAACACGATAAAGAGACAGAGACAGAGACAGACAGCACGATACAGAGACAGAGACAGACAGCACGATAAAGAGACAGAGACAGAGACAGACAGCACGATAAAGAGACAGAGACAGAGACAGACATCACGATACAGAGATAGAGACAGAGACAGACAGCACGATACAGGGACAGAGACAGAGACAGACAGCACGATAAAGAGACAGAGACAGAGAGAGACAGCACGATACAGAGACAGAGACAGAGACAGACAGCACGATACAGAGACAGAGAGAGACAGCACAATAAAGAGACAGAGACAGACAGCACGATACAGAGACAGAGACAGAGACAGACAGCACGACACAGAGACAGAGACAGAGACAGACAGCACGATACAGAGACAGAGACAGAAACAGACAGCACGATACAGAGACAGAGACAGAGACAGACAGCACGATACAGAGACAGAGACAGAGACAGACAGCACGATACAGAGACAGAGACAGACAGCACGATAAAGAGACAGAGACAGAGACATACAGCACGATACAGAGACAGAGACAGACAGCACGATACAGAGACAGACAGCACGATACAGAGACAGACACAGAGACAGACAGCACGATACAGAGACAGAGACAGAGACAGACAGCACGATACAGAGACAGACACAGAGACAGACTGCACGATACAGAGACAGACACAGAGACAGACAGCACGATACAGAGACAGAGACAGAGACAGACAGCACGATACAGAGACAGAGACAGAGACAGACAGCACGATACAGAGACAGACACAGAGACAGACAGCACGATACAGAGACAGACACAGAGACAGACTGCACGATACAGAGACAGACACAGAGACAGACAGCACGATACAGAGACTGAGACAGACAGCACGATACAGAGACAGAGACAGACAGCACGATACAGAGACAGAGACAGAGACAGACAGCACGATACAGAGACAGAGACAGACAGCACGATACAGAGACAGAGACAGACAGCACGATACAGAGACAGACACAGAGACAGACAGCACGATACAGAGACAGAGACAGAGACAGACAGCACGATACAGAGACAGAGACAGACAGCACGATACAGAGACAGAGACAGAGACAGACAGCACGATACAGAGACAGAGACAGAGACAGACAGCACGATAAAGAGACAGAGACAGAGACAGAGACAGACATCACGATACAGAGATAGAGACAGAGACAGACAGCACAATACAGGGACAGAGATAGAGACAGACAGCACGATAAAGAGACAGAGACAGAGAGAGACAGCACGATACAGAGACAGAGACAGAGACAGACAGCACGATACAGAGACAGAGAGAGACAGCACAATAAAGAGACAGAGACAGACAGCACGATACAGAGACAGAGACAGAGACAGACAGCACGACACAGAGACAGAGACAGACAGCACGATACAGAGACAGAGACAGAAACAGACAGCACGATACAGAGACAGAGACAGAGACAGACAGCACGATACAGAGACAGAGACAGAGACAGACAGCACGATACAGAGACAGAGACAGAGACAGACAGCACGATACAGAGACAGAGACAGACAGCACGATAAAGAGACAGAGACAGAGACAGACAGCACGATACAGAGACAGAGACAGACAGCACGATACAGAGACAGAGACAGACAGCACGATACAGAGACAGACACAGAGACAGACAGCACGATACAGAGACAGAGACAGAGACAGACAGCACGATACAGAGACAGACACAGAGACAGACTGCACGATACAGAGACAGACACAGAGACAGACAGCACGATACAGAGACAGAGTCAGAGACAGACAGCACGATACAGAGACAGAGACAGAGACAGACAGCACGATACAGAGACAGACACAGAGACAGACAGCACGATACAGAGACAGACACAGAGACAGACTGCACGATACAGAGACAGACACAGAGACAGACAGCACGATACAGAGACAGAGACAGAGACAGACAGCACGATACAGAGACAGAGACAGACAGCACGATAAAGAGACAGAGACAGAGACAGACAGCACGATACAGAGACAGAGACAGACAGCACGATACAGAGACAGAGACAGACAGCACGATACAGAGACAGACACAGAGACAGACAGCACGATACAGAGACAGAGACAGAGACAGACAGCACGATACAGAGACAGAGACAGACAGCACGATACAGAGACAGAGACAGAGACAGACAGCACGATACAGAGACAGAGACAGAGACAGACAGCACGATAAAGAGACAGAGACAGAGACAGAGACAGACATCACGATACAGAGATAGAGACAGAGACAGACAGCACGATACAGGGACAGAGACAGAGACAGACAGCACGATAAAGAGACAGAGACAGAGAGAGACAGCACGATACAGAGACAGAGACAGAGACAGACAGCACGATACAGAGACAGAGAGAGACAGCACAATAAAGAGACAGAGACAGACAGCACGATACAGAGACAGAGACAGAGACAGACAGCACGACACAGAGACAGAGACAGAGACAGACAGCACGATACAGAGACAGAGACAGAGACAGACAGCACGATAAAGAGACAGAGACAGACAGCACGATACAGAGACAGAGACAGAGACAGACAGCATGATACAGAGACTGAGACAGAGACAGAGACAACGATACAGAGACAGAGACAGAGACAGACAGCACGATATAGAGACAGAGACAGACAGCACGATACAGAGACAGAGACAGAGACAGACAGCACGATACTGAGACAGAGACAGAGACAGACAGCACGATACAGAGACAGAGACAGAGACAGACAGCACGATACAGAGACAGAGACAGAGACAGACAGCACGATACAGAGACAGAGACAGAGACAGACAGCACGATACAGAGACAGAGACAGACAGCACGATAAAGAGACAGAGACAGAGACAGACAGAACGAGACAGAGACAGAGACAGAGACAGAGACAGACAGCACGATACAGAGACAGAGACAGAGACAGAGACAGACAGCACGATACAGAGACAGAGACAGAGACAGACAGCACGATACAGAGACAGAGACAGACAGCACGATAAAGAGACAGAGACAGAGACAGACAGCACGATACAGAGACAGAGACAGACAGCACGATACAGAGACAGAGACAGAGACAGACAGCACGATGAAGAGACAGAGACAGAGACAGACAGCACGATACAGAGACAGAGACAGACAGCACGATACAGAGACAGAGACAGAGACAGACAGCACGATAAAGAGACAGAGACAGAGACAGACAGCACGATAAAGAGACAGAGACAGACAGCACGATACAGAGACAGAGACAGAGACAGTGACAGACAGCACGATACAGAGACAGAGACAGAGACAGACAGCACGATACAGAGACAGAGGCAGAGACAGACATCACGATACAGAGATAGAGACAGAGACCGACAGCACGATACAGGGACAGAGACAGAGACAGACAGCACGATAAAGAGACAGAGACAGAGCGAGACAGCACGATACAGAGACAGAGACAGAGACAGACAGCACGATACAGAGACAGAGAGAGACAGCACGATAAAGAGACAGAGACAGAGAGAGACAGCACGATACAGAGACAGAGACAGAGACAGACAGCACGATACAGAGACAGAGAGAGACAGCACGATAAAGAGACAGAGACAGACAGCACGATACAGAGACAGAGACAGACAGCACGACACAGAGACAGAGACAGAGACAGACAGCACGATACAGAGACAGAGACAGAAACAGACAGCACGATACAGAGACAGAAACAGAGACAGACAGCACGATACAGAGACAGAGACAGACAGCACGATAAAGAGACAGAGACAGAGACAGACAGCACGATACAGAGACAGAGACAGACAGCACGATAAAGAGACAGAGACAGAGACAGAGACAGACAGCACGACACAGAGACAGAGACAGAGACAGACAGCACGATAAAGAGACAGAGACAGAGACAGACAGCACGATACAGAGACAGAGACAGAGACAGAGACAGACAGCACGATAAAGAGACAGAGACAGAGACAGACAGCACGATAAAGAGACAGGGACAGACAGCACGCTACAGAGACAGAGACAGAGACAGAGACAGACAGCACGATAAAGAGACAGAGACAGAGACAGACAGCACGATACAGAGACAGAGACAGAAACAGACAGCACGATAAAGAGACAGAGACAGAGACAGACAGCACGATACAGTGACAGAGACAGAGACAGACAGCACGATACAGAGACAGAGACAGAGACAGACAGCACGATAAAGAGACAGAGACAGAGACAGACAGCACGATACAGAGACAGAGACAGACAGCACGATACAGAGACAGAGACAGAGACAGACAGCACGATACAGAGACAGACACAGAGACAGACTGCACGATACAGAGACAGACACAGAGACAGACAGCACGATACAGAGACAGAGACAGAGACAGACAGCACGATACAGAGACAGAGACAGAGACAGACAGCACGATACAGAGACAGACACAGAGACAGAGAGCACGATACAGAGACAGACACAGAGACAGATTGCACGATACAGAGACAGACAGCACGATACAGAGACAGAGACAGAGACAGACAGCACGATACAGAGACAGAGACAGACAGCACGATAAAGAGACAGAGACAGAGACAGACAGCACGATACAGAGACAGAGACAGACAGCATGATACAGAGACAGACACAGAGACAGACAGCACGATACAGAGACAGAGACAGACAGCACGATACAGAGACAGAGACAGACAGCACGATACAGAGACAGAGACAGAGACAGACAGCACGATACAGAGACAGACACAGAGACAGACAGCACGATACAGAGACAGAGACAGACAGCACGATACAGAGACAGAGACAGACAGCACGATACAGAGACAGAGACAGAGACAGACAGCACGATACAGAGACAGAGACAGAGACAGACAGCACGATACAGAGACAGAGACAGACATCACGATACAGAGATAGAGACAGAGACAGACAGCACGATACAGGGACAGAGACAGACAGCACGATAAAGAGACAGAGACAGAGAGAGACAGCACGATACAGAGACAGAGACAGACAGCACGATACAGAGACAGAGAGAGAGACAGAGACAGACAGCACGATACAGAGACAGAGTCAGAGACAGAGACAGACAGCACGATACAGAGACAGAGACAGACAGCACAATAAAGAGACAGAGACAGACAGCACGATACAGAGACAGAGACAGAGACAGACAGCACGATACAGGGACAGAGACAGAGACAGACAGCACGATACAGAGACAGAGACAGACAGCACAATAAAGAGACAGAGACAGACAGCACGATACAGAGACAGAGACAGAGACAGACAGCACGATACAGGGACAGAGACAGAGACAGACAGCACGATAAAGAGACAGAGACAGAGAGAGACAGCACGATACAGAGACAGAGACAGAGACAGACAGCACGATACAGAGACAGAGAGAGACAGCACAATAAAGAGACAGAGACAGACAGCACGATACAGAGACAGAGACAGAGACAGACAGCACGACACAGAAACAGAGACAGAGACAGACAGCACGATAAAGAGACAGAGACAGACAGCACGATACAGAGACAGAGACAGACAGCACGATACAGAGACAGAGACAGAGACAGAGACAGACAGCACGATACAGAGACAGAGACAGAGACAGACAGCACGATACAGAGACAGAGACAGACAGCACGATACAGAGACAGAGACAGAGACAGTAAGCACGATGAAGAGACAGAGACAGAGACAGAGACAGACATCACGATACAGAGATAGAGACAGAGACAGACAGCACGATACAGGGACAGAGACAGAGACAGACAGCATGATAAAGAGACAGAGAGAGACAGCACGATACAGAGACAGAGACAGAGACAGACTGAACGATACAGAGACAGAGACAGAGAGAGACAGCACGATACAGAGACAGAGACAGAGACAGACAGCACGATACAGAGACAGAGAGAGACAGCACAATAAAGAGACAGAGACAGACAGCACGATACAGAGACAGAGACAGAGACAGACAGCACGACACAGAGACAGAGACAGAGACAGACAGCACGATACAGAGACAGAGACAGAAACAGACAGCACGATACAGAGACAGAGACAGAGACAGACAGCACGATACAGAGACAGAGACAGAGACAGACAGCACGATAAAGAGACAGAGACAGAGACAGACAGCACGATACAGAGACAGAGATAGAGACAGACAGCACGATACAGAGACAGAGACAGAGACAGAGACAGACAGCACGATACAGAGACAGAGAGAGACAGCACAATAAAGAGACAGAGACAGACAGCACGATACAGAGACAGAGACAGACAGCACGATAAAGAGACAGAGACAGAGACAGGCAGCACAATAAAGAGACAGAGACAGACAGCACGATACAGAGACAGAGACAGAGACAGACAGCACGATACAGAGACAGAGACAGAGACAGACAGCACGATACAGAGACAGAGACAGAAACAGACAGCACGATACAGAGACAGAGACAGACAGCACAATAGAGAGACAGAGACAGACAGCACGATACAGAGACAGAGACAGAGACAGACAGCACGATAAAGAGACAGAGACAGAGACAGAGACAGACAGCACGATACAGAGACAGAGACAGACAGCACAATACAGAGACAGAGACAGAGACAGACAGCACGATAAAGAGACAGAGACAGAGACAGAGACAGACATCACGATTCAGAGACAGAGACAGAGACAGACAGCACGATACAGAGACAGAGACAGAGACAGACAGCACGATACAGAGACAGAGACAGAGACAGACAGCACGATACAGAGACAGAGACAGAGACAGAGACAGACAGCACGATACAGAGACAGAGACAGAGACAGACAGCACGATAAAGAGACAGAGACAGAGACAGAGACAGACAGCACGATACAGAGACAGAGACAGAGACAGAGACAGACAGCACGATACAGAGACAGAGACAGAGACAGAGACAGACAGCACGATACAGAGACAGAGACAGAGACAGACAGCACGATAAAGAGACAGAGACAGAGACAGAGACAGACAGCACGATACAGAGACAGAGACAGAGACAGACAGCACGATAAAGAGACAGAGACAGACAGCACGATATAGAGACAGAGACAGAGACAGACAGCACGATACAGAGACAGAGACAGAGACAGAGACAGAGACAGAGACAGACAGCACGATACAGAGACAGAGACAGAGACAGACAGCACGATAAAGAGACAGAGACAGACAGCACGATACAGAGACAGAGACAGAGACAGACAGCACGATACAGAGACAGAGACAGAGACAGACAGCACGATACAGAGACAGAGACAGAGACAGACAGCACGATACAGAGACAGAGACAGAGACAGAGACAGACAGTACGATACAGAGACTGAGACAGAGACAGAGACAACGATACAGAGACAGAGACAGAGACAGACAGCACGATAAAGAGACAGAGACAGACAGAACGAGACAGAGACAGAGACAGAGACAGAGACAGACAGCACGATACAGAGACAGAGACAGAGACAGACAGCACGATACAGAGACAGAGACAGAGACAGACAGCACGATACAGAGACAGAGACAGAGACAGACAGCACGATACAGAGACAGAGACAGAGACAGACAGCACGATACAGAGACAGAGACAGAGACAGACAGCACGATACAGAAACAGAGACAGAGACAGACAGCACGATAAAGAGACAGAGACAGACAGAACGAGACAGAGACAGAGACAGAGACAGAGACAGACAGCACGATACAGAGACAGAGACAGAGACAGAGACAGACAGCACGATACAGAGACAGAGACAGAGACAGACAGCACGATACAGAGACAGAGACAGACAGCACGATAAAGAGACAGAGACAGACAGAACGAGACAGAGACAGAGACAGACAGCACGATACAGAGACAGAGACAGAGACAGAGACAGACAGCACGATACAGAGACAGAGACAGAGACAGACAGCACGACACAGAGACAGAGACAGAGACAGACAGCACGATACAGAGACAGAGACAGAAACAGACAGCACGATACAGAGACAGAGACAGAGACAGACAGCACGATACAGAGACAGAGACAGAGACAGACAGCACGATAAAGAGACAGAGACAGAGACAGAGACAGACATCACGATACAGAGATAGAGACAGAGACAGACAGCACGATACAGGGACAGAGACAGAGACAGACAGCACGATAAAGAGACAGAGAGAGACAGCACGATACAGAGACAGAGACAGAGACAGACTGCACGATGCAGAGACAGAGACAGAGAGAGACAGCACGATACAGAGACAGAGACAGAGACAGACAGCACGATACAGAGACAGAGAGAGACAGCACAATAAAGAGACAGAGACAGACAGCACGATACAGAGACAGAGACAGAGACAGACAGCACGACACAGAGACAGAGACAGAAACAGACAGCACGATACAGAGACAGAGACAGACAGCACGATACAGAGACAGAGACAGAGACAGACAGCACGATAAAGAGACAGAGACAGAGACAGAGACAGACATCACGATACAGAGATAGAGACAGAGACAGACAGCACGATACAGAGACAGAGATAGAGACAGACAGCACGATACAGAGACAGAGACAGACAGCACAATAAAGAGACAGAGACAGAGACAGACAGCACGATACAGAGACAGAGACAGAGACAGACAGCACGACACAGAGACAGAGACAGAGACAGACAGCACGATACAGAGACAGAGACAGAAACAGACAGCACGATACAGAGACAGAGACAGAGACAGACAGCACGATACAGAGACAGAGACAGAGACAGACAGCACGATAAAGAGACAGAGACAGAGACAGAGACAGACATCACGATACAGAGACAGAGACAGAGACAGACAGCACGATACAGAGACAGAGACAGAGACAGACAGCACGATACAGAGACAGAGACAGAGACAGACAGCACGATACAGAGACAGAGACAGAGACAGAGACAGACAGCACGATACAGAGACAGAGACAGAGACAGACAGCACGATAAAGAGACAGAGACAGAGACAGAGACAGACAGCACGATACAGAGACAGAGACAGACAGCACGATAAAGAGACAGAGACAGAGACAGACAGCACGATACAGATACAGAGACAGAGACAGACAGCACGATAAAGAGACAGAGACAGAGACAGAGACAGACAGCACGATACAGAGACAGAGACAGAGACAGACAGCACGATACAGAGACAGAGACAGAGACAGACAGCACGATAAAGAGACAGAGACAGAGACAGAGACAGACAGCACGATACAGAGACAGAGACAGAGACAGACAGCACGATACAGAGACAGAGACAGAGACAGACAGCACGATACAGAGACAGAGACAGAGACAGACAGCACGATACAGAGACTGAGACAGACAGCACGATACAGAGACAGAGACAGAGACAGACAGCACGATACAGAGACAGAGACAGACAGCACGATACAGAGACAGAGACAGACAGCACGATACAGAGACAGAGACAGAGACAGACAGCACGATACAGAGACAGAGACAGAGACAGAGACAGACAGCACGATACAGAGACAGAGACAGAAACAGACAGCACGATACAGAGACAGAGACAGAGACAGACAGCACGATACAGAGACAGAGACAGAGACAGACAGCACGATAAAGAGACAGAGACAGAGACAGACAGCACGATACAGAGACAGAGACAGAGACAGACAGCACGATACAGAGACAGAGACAGAGACAGACAGCACGATAAAGAGACAGAGACAGGCAGCACGATACAGAGACAGAGACAGACAGCACGATACAGAGACAGAGACAGACAGCACGATACAGGGACAGAGACAGAGACAGACAGCACGATAAAGAGACAGAGACAGAGAGAGACAGCACGATACAGAGACAGAGACAGAGACAGACAGCACGATACAGAGACAGAGAGAGACAGCACAATAAAGAGACAGAGACAGACAGCACGATACAGAGACAGAGACAGAGACAGACAGCACGATACAGAGACAGAGACAGAGACAGAGACAGACAGCACGATAAAGAGACAGAGACAGAGACAGACAGCACGATAAAGAGACAGGGACAGACAGCACGCTACAGAGACAGAGACAGAGACAGACAGCACGATAAAGAGACAGAGACAGAGACAGACAGCACGATTGAGAGACAGAGACAGAAACAGACAGCACGATACAGTGACAGAGACAGAGACAGACAGCACGATACAGAGACAGAGACAGAGACAGACAGCACGATAAAGAGACAGAGACAGAGACAGACAGCACGATACAGAGACAGAGACAGACAGCACGATACAGAGACAGAGACAGAGACAGACAGCACGATACAGAGACAGACACAGAGACAGACTGCACGATACAGAGACAGACACAGAGACAGACAGCACGATACAGAGACAGAGACAGACAGCACGATACAGAGACAGAGACAGAGACAGACAGCACGATACAGAGACAGACACAGAGACAGACAGCACGATACAGAGACAGACACAGAGACAGACTGCACGATACAGAGACAGACACAGAGACAGACAGCACGATACAGAGACAGAGACAGAGACAGACAGCACGATACAGAGACAGAGACAGACAGCACGATAAAGAGACAGAGACAGAGACAGACAGCACGATACAGAGACAGAGACAGACAGCACGATACAGAGACAGACACAGAGACAGACAGCACGATACAGAGACAGAGACAGACAGCACGATACAGAGACAGAGACAGACAGCACGATACAGAGACAGAGACAGAGACAGACAGCACGATACAGAGACAGAGACAGAGACAGACAGCACGATACAGAGATAGAGACAGAGACAGACAGCACGATACAGGGACAGAGACAGACAGCACGATAAAGAGACAGAGACAGAGAGAGACAGCACGATACAGAGACAGAGACAGACAGCACGATACAGAGACAGAGAGAGACAGCACAATAAAGAGACAGAGACAGACAGCACGATACAGAGACAGAGACAGAGACAGACAGCACGACACAGAGACAGAGACAGAGACAGACAGCACGATACAGAGACAGAGACAGAAACAGACAGCACGATACAGAGACAGAGACAGAGACAGACAGCACGATACAGAGACAGAGACAGAGACAGACAGCACGATACAGAGACAGAGACAGAGACAGACAGCACGATACAGGGACAGAGACAGAGACAGACAGCACGATACAGAGACAGAGACAGACAGCACGATAAAGAGACAGAGACAGAGAGAGACAGCACGATACAGAGACAGAGACAGAGACAGACAGCACGATACAGAGACAGAGAGAGACAGCACAATAAAGAGACAGAGACAGACAGCACGATACAGAGACAGAGACAGAGACAGACAGCACGATACAGAGACAGAGACAGAGACAGACAGCACGATACAGAGACAGAGACAGAAACAGACAGCACGATACAGAGACAGAGACAGAGACAGACAGCACGATACAGAGACAGAGACAGAGACAGACAGCACGATAAAGAGACAGAGACAGAGACAGACAGCACGATACAGAGACAGAGACAGAGACAGACAGCACGATACAGAGACAGAGACAGAGACAGACAGCACGATAAAGAGACAGAGACAGGCAGCACGATACAGAGACAGAGACAGACAGCACGATACAGAGACAGAGACAGACATCACGATACAGAGATAGAGACAGAGACAGACAGCACGATACAGGGACAGAGACAGAGACAGACAGCACGATAAAGAGACAGAGACAGAGAGAGACAGCACGATACAGAGACAGAGACAGAGACAGACAGCACGATACAGAGACAGAGAGAGACAGCACAATAAAGAGACAGAGAGAGACAGCACGATACAGAGACAGAGACAGAGACAGACTGCACGATACAGAGACAGAGACAGAGAGAGACAGCACGATACAGAGACAGAGACAGAGACAGACAGCACGATACAGAGACAGAGAGAGACAGCACAATAAAGAGACAGAGACAGACAGCACGATACAGAGACAGAGACAGAGACAGACAGCACGACACAGAGACAGAGACAGAGACAGACAGCACGATACAGAGACAGAGACAGAAACAGACAGCACGATACAGAGACAGAGACAGAGACAGACAGCACGATACAGAGACAGAGACAGAGACAGACAGCACGATAAAGAGACAGAGACAGAGACAGACATCACGATACAGAGATAGAGACAGAGACAGACAGCACGATACAGAGACAGAGATAGAGACAGACAGCACGATACAGAGACAGAGACAGAGACAGACAGCACGATACAGAGACAGAGACAGACAGCACGATACAGAGACAGAGACAGAGACAGAGACAGACAGCACGATACAGAGACAGAGACAGAGACAGACAGCACGATACAGAGACAGAGACAGAGACAGACAGCACGATACAGAGACAGAGACAGAGACAGACAGCACGATAAAGAGACAGAGACAGAGACAGACAGCACGATACAGAGACAGAGACAGAGACAGACAGCACGATACAGAGACAGAGACGGAGACAGACAGCACGATACAGAGACAGAGACAGAGACAGACAGCACGATACAGAGACAGAGACAGAGACAGACAGCACGATACAGAGACAGAGTCAGAGACAGACAGCACGATACAGAGACAGAGACAGAGACAGACAGCACGATACAGAGACAGAGACAGAGACAGACAGCACGATACAGAGACAGAGACAGAGACAGACAGCACGATACAGAGACAGAGACAGAGACAGACAGCACGATACAGAGACAGAGACAGACAGCACGATACAGAGACAGAGACAGAGACAGACAGCACGATACAGAGACAGAGACAGAGACAGACAGCACGATACAGAGACAGAGACAGAGACAGACAGCACGATACAGAGACAGAGACAGAGACAGACAGCACGATACAGAGACAGAGACAGAGACAGACAGCACGATACAGAGACAGAGACAGACAGCACGATACAGAGACAGAGACAGAGACAGACAGCACGATACAGAGACAGAGACAGACAGCACGATACAGAGACAGAGACAGACAGCACGATACAGAGACAGAGACAGAGACAGAGACAGACAGCACGATAAAGAGACAGAGACAGAGACAGACAGCACGATAAAGAGACAGAGACAGAGACAGACAGAACGAGACAGAGACAGAGACAGAGACAGAGACAGACAGCACGATACAGAGACAGAGACAGAGACAGAGACAGAGACAGACAGCACGATAAAGAGACAGAGACAGAGACAGACAGCACGATAAAGAGACAGAGACAGAGACAGACAGAACGAGACAGAGACAGAGACAGAGACAGAGACAGACAGCACGATACAGAGACAGAGACAGAGACAGAGACAGACAGCACGATACAGAGACAGAGACAGAGACAGACAGCACGATACAGAGACAGAGACAGACAGCACGATAAAGAGACAGAGACAGAGACAGACAGCACGATACAGAGACAGAGACAGACAGCACGATACAGAGACAGAGACAGAGACAGACAGCACGATAAAGAGACAGAGACAGAGACAGACAGCACGATACAGAGACAGAGACAGACAGCACGATACAGAGACAGAGACAGAGACAGACAGCACGATAAAGAGACAGAGACAGAGACAGACAGCACGATAAAGAGACAGAGGCAGAGACAGACATCACGATACAGAGATAGAGACAGAGACCGACAGCACGATACAGGGACAGAGACAGAGACAGACAGCACGATAAAGAGACAGAGACAGAGCGAGACAGCACGATACAGAGACAGAGACAGAGACAGACAGCACGATACAGAGACAGAGAGAGACAGCACGATAAAGAGACAGAGACAGAGAGAGACAGCACGATACAGAGACAGAGACAGAGACAGACAGCACGATACAGAGACAGAGAGAGACAGCACGATAAAGAGACAGAGGCAGAGACAGACATCACGATACAGAGATAGAGACAGAGACCGACAGCACGATACAGGGACAGAGACAGAGACAGACAGCACGATAAAGAGACAGAGACAGAGACAGACAGCACGATACAGAGACAGAGACAGAGACAGACAGCACGATACAGAGACAGAGACAGAGACAGACAGCACGACACAGAGACAGAGACAGAGACAGACAGCACGATACAGAGACAGAGACAGAAACAGACAGCACGATACAGAGACAGAGACAGAGACAGACAGCACGATACAGAGACAGAGACAGACAGCATGATAAAGAGACAGAGACAGAGGCAGACAGCACGATACAGAGACAGAGACAGACAGCACGATAAAGAGACAGAGACAGAGACAGAGACAGACAGCACGACACAGAGACAGAGACAGAGACAGACAGCACGATAAAGAGACAGAGACAGAGACAGACAGCACGATACAGAGACAGAGACAGAGACAGAGACAGACAGCACGATAAAGAGACAGAGACAGAGACAGACAGCACGATAAAGAGACAGGGACAGACAGCAGGCTACAGAGACAGAGACAGAGACAGACTGCACGATGCAGAGACAGAGACAGAGAGAGACAGCACGATACAGAGACAGAGACAGAGACAGACAGCACGATACAGAGACAGAGAGAGACAGCACAATAAAGAGACAGAGACAGACAGCACGATACAGAGACAGAGACAGAGACAGACAGCACGACACAGAGACAGAGACAGAAACAGACAGCACGATACAGAGACAGAGACAGACAGCACGATACAGAGACAGAGACAGAGACAGACAGCACGATAAAGAGACAGAGACAGAGACAGAGACAGACATCACGATACAGAGATAGAGACAGAGACAGACAGCACGATACAGAGACAGAGATAGAGACAGACAGCACGATACAGAGACAGAGACAGACAGCACAATAAAGAGACAGAGACAGAGACAGACAGCACGATACAGAGACAGAGACAGAGACAGACAGCACGACACAGAGACAGAGACAGAGACAGACAGCACGATACAGAGACAGAGACAGAAACAGACAGCACGATACAGAGACAGAGACAGAGACAGACAGCACGATACAGAGACAGAGACAGAGACAGACAGCACGATAAAGAGACAGAGACAGAGACAGAGACAGACATCACGATACAGAGACAGAGACAGAGACAGACAGCACGATACAGAGACAGAGACAGAGACAGACAGCACGATACAGAGACAGAGACAGAGACAGACAGCACGATACAGAGACAGAGACAGAGACAGAGACAGACAGCACGATACAGAGACAGAGACAGAGACAGACAGCACGATAAAGAGACAGAGACAGAGACAGAGACAGACAGCACGATACAGAGACAGAGACAGACAGCACGATAAAGAGACAGAGACAGAGACAGACAGCACGATACAGATACAGAGACAGAGACAGACAGCACGATAAAGAGACAGAGACAGAGACAGAGACAGACAGCACGATACAGAGACAGAGACAGAGACAGACAGCACGATACAGAGACAGAGACAGAGACAGACAGCACGATAAAGAGACAGAGACAGAGACAGAGACAGACAGCACGATACAGAGACAGAGACAGAGACAGACAGCACGATACAGAGACAGAGACAGAGACAGACAGCACGATACAGAGACAGAGACAGAGACAGACAGCACGATACAGAGACTGAGACAGACAGCACGATACAGAGACAGAGACAGAGACAGACAGCACGATACAGAGACAGAGACAGACAGCACGATACAGAGACAGAGACAGACAGCACGATACAGAGACAGAGACAGAGACAGACAGCACGATACAGAGACAGAGACAGAGACAGAGACAGACAGCACGATACAGAGACAGAGACAGAAACAGACAGCACGATACAGAGACAGAGACAGAGACAGACAGCACGATACAGAGACAGAGACAGAGACAGACAGCACGATAAAGAGACAGAGACAGAGACAGACAGCACGATACAGAGACAGAGACAGAGACAGACAGCACGATACAGAGACAGAGACAGAGACAGACAGCACGATAAAGAGACAGAGACAGGCAGCACGATACAGAGACAGAGACAGACAGCACGATACAGAGACAGAGACAGACATCACGATACAGAGATAGAGACAGAGACAGACAGCACGATACAGGGACAGAGACAGAGACAGACAGCACGATAAAGAGACAGAGACAGAGAGAGACAGCACGATACAGAGACAGAGACAGAGACAGACAGCACGATACAGAGACAGAGAGAGACAGCACAATAAAGAGACAGAGACAGACAGCACGATACAGAGACAGAGACAGAGACAGACAGCACGATACAGAGACAGAGACAGAGACAGAGACAGACAGCACGATAAAGAGACAGAGACAGAGACAGACAGCACGATAAAGAGACAGGGACAGACAGCACGATACAGAGACAGAGACAGAGACAGACAGCACGATAAAGAGACAGAGACAGAGACAGACAGCACGATTGAGAGACAGAGACAGAAACAGACAGCACGATTCAGTGACAGAGACAGAGACAGACAGCACGATACAGAGACAGAGACAGAGACAGACAGCACGATAAAGAGACAGAGACAGAGACAGACAGCACGATACAGAGACAGAGACAGACAGCACGATACAGAGACAGAGACAGAGACAGACAGCACGATACAGAGACAGACACAGAGACAGACTGCACGATACAGAGACAGACACAGAGACAGACAGCACGATACAGAGACAGAGACAGACAGCACGATACAGAGACAGAGACAGAGACAGACAGCACGATACAGAGACAGACACAGAGACAGACAGCACGATACAGAGACAGACACAGAGACAGACTGCACGATACAGAGACAGACACAGAGACAGACAGCACGATACAGAGACAGAGACAGAGACAGACAGCACGATACAGAGACAGAGACAGACAGCACGATAAAGAGACAGAGACAGAGACAGACAGCACGATACAGAGACAGAGACAGACAGCACGATACAGAGACAGACACAGAGACAGACAGCACGATACAGAGACAGAGACAGACAGCACGATACAGAGACAGAGACAGACAGCACGATACAGAGACAGAGACAGAGACAGACAGCACGATACAGAGACAGAGACAGAGACAGACAGCACGATACAGAGATAGAGACAGAGACAGACAGCACGATACAGGGACAGAGACAGACAGCACGATAAAGAGACAGAGACAGAGAGAGACAGCACGATACAGAGACAGAGACAGACAGCACGATACAGAGACAGAGAGAGACAGCACAATAAAGAGACAGAGACAGACAGCACGATACAGAGACAGAGACAGAGACAGACAGCACGACACAGAGACAGAGACAGAGACAGACAGCACGATACAGAGACAGAGACAGAAACAGACAGCACGATACAGAGACAGAGACAGAGACAGACAGCACGATACAGAGACAGAGACAGAGACAGACAGCACGATACAGAGACAGAGACAGAGACAGACAGCACGATACAGGGACAGAGACAGAGACAGACAGCACGATACAGAGACAGAGACAGACAGCACGATAAAGAGACAGAGACAGAGAGAGACAGCACGATACAGAGACAGAGACAGAGACAGACAGCACGATACAGAGACAGAGAGAGACAGCACAATAAAGAGACAGAGACAGACAGCACGATACAGAGACAGAGACAGAGACAGACAGCACGATACAGAGACAGAGACAGAGACAGACAGCACGATACAGAGACAGAGACAGAAACAGACAGCACGATACAGAGACAGAGACAGAGACAGACAGCACGATACAGAGACAGAGACAGAGACAGACAGCACGATAAAGAGACAGAGACAGAGACAGACAGCACGATACAGAGACAGAGACAGAGACAGACAGCACGATACAGAGACAGAGACAGAGACAGACAGCACGATAAAGAGACAGAGACAGGCAGCACGATACAGAGACAGAGACAGACAGCACGATACAGAGACAGAGACAGACATCACGATACAGAGATAGAGACAGAGACAGACAGCACGATACAGGGACAGAGACAGAGACAGACAGCACGATAAAGAGACAGAGACAGAGAGAGACAGCACGATACAGAGACAGAGACAGAGACAGACAGCACGATACAGAGACAGAGAGAGACAGCACAATAAAGAGACAGAGAGAGACAGCACGATACAGAGACAGAGACAGAGACAGACTGCACGATACAGAGACAGAGACAGAGAGAGACAGCACGATACAGAGACAGAGACAGAGACAGACAGCACGATACAGAGACAGAGAGAGACAGCACAATAAAGAGACAGAGACAGACAGCACGATACAGAGACAGAGACAGAGACAGACAGCACGACACAGAGACAGAGACAGAGACAGACAGCACGATACAGAGACAGAGACAGAAACAGACAGCACGATACAGAGACAGAGACAGAGACAGACAGCACGATACAGAGACAGAGACAGAGACAGACAGCACGATAAAGAGACAGAGACAGAGACAGACATCACGATACAGAGATAGAGACAGAGACAGACAGCACGATACAGAGACAGAGATAGAGACAGACAGCACGATACAGAGACAGAGACAGAGACAGACAGCACGATACAGAGACAGAGACAGACAGCACGATACAGAGACAGAGACAGAGACAGAGACAGACAGCACGATACAGAGACAGAGACAGAGACAGACAGCACGATACAGAGACAGAGACAGAGACAGACAGCACGATACAGAGACAGAGACAGAGACAGACAGCACGATAAAGAGACAGAGACAGAGACAGACAGCACGATACAGAGACAGAGACAGAGACAGACAGCACGATACAGAGACAGAGACGGAGACAGACAGCACGATACAGAGACAGAGACAGAGACAGACAGCACGATACAGAGACTGAGACAGAGACAGACAGCACGATACAGAGACAGAGACAGAGACAGACAGCACGATACAGAGACAGAGACAGAGACAGACAGCACGATACAGAGACAGAGACAGAGACAGACAGCACGATACAGAGACAGAGTCAGAGACAGACAGCACGATACAGAGACAGAGACAGAGACAGACAGCACGATACAGAGACAGAGACAGAGACAGACAGCACGATACAGAGACAGAGACAGAGACAGACAGCACGATACAGAGACAGAGACAGAGACAGACAGCACGATACAGAGACAGAGACAGACAGCACGATACAGAGACAGAGACAGAGACAGACAGCACGATACAGAGACAGAGACAGAGACAGACAGCACGATACAGAGACAGAGACAGAGACAGACAGCACGATACAGAGACAGAGACAGAGACAGACAGCACGATACAGAGACAGAGACAGAGACAGACAGCACGATACAGAGACAGAGACAGACAGCACGATACAGAGACAGAGACAGAGACAGACAGCACGATACAGAGACAGAGACAGACAGCACGATACAGAGACAGAGACAGACAGCACGATACAGAGACAGAGACAGAGACAGAGACAGACAGCACGATAAAGAGACAGAGACAGAGACAGACAGCACGATAAAGAGACAGAGACAGAGACAGACAGAACGAGACAGAGACAGAGACAGAGACAGAGACAGACAGCACGATACAGAGACAGAGACAGAGACAGAGACAGAGACAGACAGCACGATAAAGAGACAGAGACAGAGACAGACAGCACGATAAAGAGACAGAGACAGAGACAGACAGAACGAGACAGAGACAGAGACAGAGACAGAGACAGACAGCACGATACAGAGACAGAGACAGAGACAGAGACAGACAGCACGATACAGAGACAGAGACAGAGACAGACAGCACGATACAGAGACAGAGACAGACAGCACGATAAAGAGACAGAGACAGAGACAGACAGCACGATACAGAGACAGAGACAGACAGCACGATACAGAGACAGAGACAGAGACAGACAGCACGATAAAGAGACAGAGACAGAGACAGACAGCACGATACAGAGACAGAGACAGACAGCACGATACAGAGACAGAGACAGAGACAGACAGCACGATAAAGAGACAGAGACAGAGACAGACAGCACGATAAAGAGACAGAGGCAGAGACAGACATCACGATACAGAGATAGAGACAGAGACCGACAGCACGATACAGGGACAGAGACAGAGACAGACAGCACGATAAAGAGACAGAGACAGAGCGAGACAGCACGATACAGAGACAGAGACAGAGACAGACAGCACGATACAGAGACAGAGAGAGACAGCACGATAAAGAGACAGAGACAGAGAGAGACAGCACGATACAGAGACAGAGACAGAGACAGACAGCACGATACAGAGACAGAGAGAGACAGCACGATAAAGAGACAGAGACAGACAGCACGATACAGAGACAGAGACAGAGACAGACAGCACGACACAGAGACAGAGACAGAGACAGACAGCACGATACAGAGACAGAGACAGAAACAGACAGCACGATACAGAGACAGAGACAGAGACAGACAGCACGATACAGAGACAGAGACAGACAGCATGATAAAGAGACAGAGACAGAGGCAGACAGCACGATACAGAGACAGAGACAGACAGCACGATAAAGAGACAGAGACAGAGACAGAGACAGACAGCACGACACAGAGACAGAGACAGAGACAGACAGCACGATAAAGAGACAGAGACAGAGACAGACAGCACGATACAGAGACAGAGACAGAGACAGAGACAGACAGCACGATAAAGAGACAGAGACAGAGACAGACAGCACGATAAAGAGACAGGGACAGACAGCAGGCTACAGAGACAGAGACAGAGACAGAGACAGACAGCACGATAAAGAGACAGAGACAGAGACAGACAGCACGATAGAGAGACAGAGACAGAAACAGACAGCACGATACAGTGACAGAGACAGAGACAGACAGCACGATACAGAGACAGAGACAGACAGCACGATAAAGAGACAGAGACAGAGACAGACAGCACGATACAGAGACAGAGACAGACAGCACGATACAGAGACAGAGACAGAGACAGACAGCACGATACAGAGACAGACACAGAGACAGACTGCACGATACAGAGACAGACACAGAGACAGACAGCACGATACAGAGACAGAGACAGAGACAGACAGCACGATACAGAGACAGAGACAGAGACAGACAGCACGATACAGAGACAGACACAGAGACAGACAGCACGATACAGAGACAGACACAGAGACAGACTGCACGATACAGAGACAGACACAGAGACAGACAGCACGATACAGAGACAGAGACAGAGACAGACAGCACGATACAGAGACAGAGACAGACAGCACGATAAAGAGACAGAGACAGAGACAGACAGCACGATACAGAGACAGAGACAGACAGCACGATACAGAGACAGACACAGAGACAGACAGCACGATACAGAGACAGAGACAGACAGCACGATACAGAGACAGAGACAGACAGCACGATACAGAGACAGAGACAGAGACAGACAGCACGATACAGAGACAGAGACAGAGACAGACAGCACGATAAAGAGACAGAGACAGAGACAGAGACAGACATCACGATACAGAGATAGAGACAGAGACAGACAGCACGATACAGGGACAGAGACAGACAGCACGATAAAGAGACAGAGACAGAGAGAGACAGCACGATACAGAGACAGAGACAGAGACAGACAGCACGATACAGAGACAGAGACAGACAGCACGATACAGAGACAGAGACAGACAGCACGATAAAGAGACAGAGACAGAGACAGACAGCACGATACAGAGACAGAGACAGAAACAGACAGCACGATACAGAGACAGAGACAGAGACAGACAGCACGATACAGAGACAGAGACAGACAGCACGATAAAGAGACAGAGACAGAGACAGACAGCACGATAAAGAGACAGAGACAGAGACAGAGACAGACATCACGATACAGAGATAGAGACAGAGACAGACAGCACGATACAGGGACAGAGACAGACAGCACGATAAAGAGACAGAGACAGAGAGAGACAGCACGATACAGAGACAGAGACAGAGACAGACAGCACGATACAGAGACAGAGACAGACAGCACGATACAGAGACAGAGACAGAGACAGACAGCACGATACAGAGACAGAGACAGACAGTACGATACAGAGACAGAGACAGAGACAGAGACAGACAGCACGATACAGAGACAGAAACAGAGACAGACAGCACGATAAAGAGACAGAGACAGAGACAGAGACAGACAGCACGATAAAGAGACAGAGACAGAGACAGACAGCACGATACAGAGACAGAGACAGAGACAGAGACAGAGACAGACAGCACGATAAAGAGACAGAGACAGACAGCACGATACAGAGACAGAGACAGAGACAGACAGCACGATACAGAGACAGAGACAGAGACAGACAGCATGATACAGAGACTGAGACAGAGACAGAGACAGACAGCACGATACAGAGACAGAGACAGACAGCACGATACAGAGACAGAGACAGACAGCACGATACAGAGACAGAGACAGACAGCACGATACAGAGACAGAGACAGACAGCACGATACAGAGACAGAGACAGACACAGACAGCACGATACAGAGACAGAGACAGAGACAGACAGCACGATACAGAGACAGAGACAGAGACAGAGACAGACAGCACGATATAGAGACAGAGACAGACAGCACGATACAGAGACAGAGACAGAGACAGACAGCACGATACAGAGACAGAGACAGAGACAGACAGCACGATACAGAGACAGAGACAGAGACAGACAGCACGATACAGAGACAGAGACAGAGACAGACAGCACGATACAGAGACAGAGACAGAGACAGACAGCACGATACAGAGACAGAGACAGACAGCACGATAAAGAGACAGAGACAGAGACAGACAGAACGAGACAGAGACAGAGACAGAGACAGAGACAGACAGCACGATACAGAGACAGAGACAGAGACAGAGACAGACAGCACGATACAGAGACAGAGACAGAGACAGACAGCACGATACAGAGACAGAGACAGACAGCACGATAAAGAGACAGAGACAGAGACAGACAGCACGATACAGAGACAGAGACAGACAGCACGATACAGAGACAGAGACAGAGACAGACAGCACGATAAAGAGACAGAGACAGAGACAGACAGCACGATACAGAGACAGAGACAGACAGCACGATACAGAGACAGAGACAGAGACAGACAGCACGATAAAGAGACAGAGACAGAGACAGACAGCACGATAAAGAGACAGAGACAGAGACAGACAGCACGATACAGAGACAGAGGCAGAGACAGACATCACGATACAGAGATAGAGACAGAGACCGACAGCACGATACAGGGACAGAGACAGAGACAGACAGCACGATAAAGAGACAGAGACAGAGCGAGACAGCACGATACAGAGACAGAGACAGAGACAGACAGCACGATACAGAGACAGAGAGAGACAGCACGATAAAGAGACAGAGACAGAGAGAGACAGCACGATACAGAGACAGAGACAGAGACAGACAGCACGATACAGAGACAGAGAGAGACAGCACGATAAAGAGACAGAGACAGACAGCACGATACAGAGACAGAGACAGAGACAGACAGCACGACACAGAGACAGAGACAGAGACAGACAGCACGATACAGAGACAGAGACAGAAACAGACAGCACGATACAGAGACAGAGACAGAGACAGACAGCACGATACAGAGACAGAGACAGACAGCATGATAAAGAGACAGAGACAGAGGCAGACAGCACGATACAGAGACAGAGACAGACAGCACGATAAAGAGACAGAGACAGAGACAGAGACAGACAGCACGACACAGAGACAGAGACAGAGACAGACAGCACGATAAAGAGACAGAGACAGAGACAGACAGCACGATACAGAGACAGAGACAGAGACAGAGACAGACAGCACGATAAAGAGACAGAGACAGAGACAGACAGCACGATAAAGAGACAGGGACAGACAGCACGCTACAGAGACAGAGACAGAGACAGAGACAGACAGCACGATAAAGAGACAGAGACAGAGACAGACAGCACGATAGAGAGACAGAGACAGAAACAGACAGCACGATACAGTGACAGAGACAGAGACAGACAGCACGATACAGAGACAGAGACAGACAGCACGATAAAGAGACAGAGACAGAGACAGACAGCACGATACAGAGACAGAGACAGACAGCACGATACAGAGACAGAGACAGAGACAGACAGCACGATACAGAGACAGACACAGAGACAGACTGCACGATACAGAGACAGACACAGAGACAGACAGCACGATACAGAGACAGAGACAGAGACAGACAGCACGATACAGAGACAGAGACAGAGACAGACAGCACGATACAGAGACAGACACAGAGACAGACAGCACGATACAGAGACAGACACAGAGACAGACTGCACGATACAGAGACAGACACAGAGACAGACAGCACGATACAGAGACAGAGACAGAGACAGACAGCACGATACAGAGACAGAGACAGACAGCACGATAAAGAGACAGAGACAGAGACAGACAGCACGATACAGAGACAGAGACAGACAGCACGATACAGAGACAGACACAGAGACAGACAGCACGATACAGAGACAGAGACAGACAGCACGATACAGAGACAGAGACAGACAGCACGATACAGAGACAGAGACAGAGACAGACAGCACGATACAGAGACAGAGACAGAGACAGACAGCACGATAAAGAGACAGAGACAGAGACAGAGACAGACATCACGATACAGAGATAGAGACAGAGACAGACAGCACGATACAGGGACAGAGACAGACAGCACGATAAAGAGACAGAGACAGAGAGAGACAGCACGATACAGAGACAGAGACAGACAGCACGATACAGAGACAGAGAGAGACAGCACAATAAAGAGACAGAGACAGACAGCACGATACAGAGACAGAGACAGAGACAGACAGCACGACACAGAGACAGAGACAGAGACAGACAGCACGATACAGAGACAGAGACAGAAACAGACAGCACGATACAGAGACAGAGACAGAGACAGACAGCACGATACAGAGACAGAGACATAGACAGACAGCACGATACATGGACAGAGACAGAGACAGACAGCACGATAAAGAGACAGAGACAGAGAGAGACAGCACGATACAGAGACAGAGACAGAGACAGACAGCACGATACAGAGACAGAGAGAGACAGCACAATAAAGAGACAGAGACTGACAGCACGATACAGAGATAGAGACAGAGACAGACAGCACGATACAGAGACAGAGACAGAGACAGACAGCACGACACAGAGACAGAGACAGAGACAGACAGCACGATACAGAGACAGAGACAGAAACAGACAGCACGATACAGAGACAGAGACAGAGACAGACAGCACGATACAGAGACAGAGACAGAGACAGACAGCACGATAAAGAGACAGAGACAGAGACAGACAGCACGATACAGAGACAGAGACAGAGACAGACAGCACGATACAGAGACAGAGACAGAGACAGACAGCACGATAAAGAGACAGAGACAGGCAGCACGATACAGAGACAGAGACAGAGACAGACAGCACGATAAAGAGACAGAGACAGAGAGAGACAGCACGATACAGAGACAAAGACAGACAGCACGATACAGGGACAGAGACAGAGACAGACAGCACGATACAGAGACAGAGACAGAGACAGGCAGCACGATACAGAGACAGAGACAGAGACAGACAGCACGATAAAGAGACAGAGACAGAGAGAGACAGCACGATACAGAGACAGAGACAGAGACAGACAGCACGATACAGAGACAGAGAGAGACAGCACAATAAAGAGACAGAGACAGACAGCACGATACAGAGACAGAGACAGAGACAGACAGCATGATACAGAGACAGAGACAGAGACAGACAGCACGATACAGAGACAGAGACAGAGACAGACAGCACGATACAGAGACAGAGACAGAGACAGACAGCACGATACAGAGACAGAGACAGAGACAGACAGCACGATACAGAGACAGAGAAAGAGACAGACAGCACGATACAGAGACAGAGACAGAGACAGACAGCACGATACAGAGACAGAGAGAGACAGCACGATACAGAGACAGAGACAGAGACAGACAGCACGATACAGAGACAGAGACAGAGACAGACAGCACGATACAGAGACAGAGACAGACAGCACAATAAAGAGACAGAGACAGACAGCACGATACAGAGACAGAGACAGAGACAGACAGCACGACACAGAGACAGAGACAGAGACAGACAGCACGATACAGAGACAGAGACAGACAGCACGATAAAGAGACAGAGACAGAGACAGACAGCACGACACAGAGACAGAGACAGAGACAGACAACACGATAAAGAGACAGAGACAGAGACAGACAGCACGATACAGAGACAGAGACAGAGACAGACAGCACGATAAAGAGACAGAGACAGAGACAGACAGCACGATACAGAGAAGAGACAGAGACAGACAGCACGACACAGAGACAGAGACAGACAGCACGATACAGAGACAGAGACAGAAACAGACAGCACGATACAGAGACAGAGACAGAGACAGACAGCACGATACAGAGACAGAGACAGAGACAGACAGCACGATAAAGAGACAGAGACAGAGACAGACAGCACGATACAGAGACAGAGACAGACAGCACGATAAAGAGACAGAGACAGAGACAGACAGCACGACACAGAGACAGAGACAGAGACAGACAGCACGATAAAGAGACAGAGACAGAGACAGACAGCACGATACAGAGACAGAGACAGAGACAGACAGCACGATAAAGAGACATAGACAGAGACAGAAAGCACGATAAAGAGACAGAGACAGACAGCACGATACAGAGACGGAGACAGAGACAGACAGCACGATAAAGAGACAGAGACAGAGACAGACAGCACGATTAAGAGACAGAGACAGAGACAGAGACAGACAGCACGATACAGAGACAGAGGCAGAGACAGACATCACGATACAGAGATAGAGACAGACAGCACGATACAGAGACAGAGACAGAGACAGACAGCACGATACAGAGACAGCGAGAGACAGCACGATAAAGAGACAGAGACAGAGAGAGACAGCACGATACAGAGACAGAGACAGAGACAGACAGCACGATACAGAGAAAGAGAGAGACAGCACGATAAAGAGACAGAGACAGACAGCACGATATAGAGACAGAGACAGAGACAGACAGCACGACACAGAGACAGAGACAGAGACAGACAGCACGATACAGAGACAGAGACAGAAACAGACAGCACGATACAGAGACAGAGACAGAGACAGACAGCACGATACAGAGACAGAGACAGACAGCACGATAAAGAGACAGAGACAGAGACAGACAGCACGATACAGAGACAGAGACAGACAGCACGATAAAGAGACAGAGACAGAGACAGAGACAGACAGCACGACACAGAGACAGAGACAGAGACAGACAGCACGATAAAGAGACAGAGACAGAGACAGACAGCACGATACAGAGACAGAGAAAGAGACAGACAGCACGATAAAGAGACAGAGACAGAGACAGACAGCACGATAAAGAGACAGAGACAGACAGCACGATACAGAGACAGAGACAGAGACAGAGACAGACAGCACGATAAAGAGACAGAGACAGAGACAGACAGCACGATACAGAGACAGAGACAGAAACAGACAGCACGATACAGTGACAGAGACAGAGACAGACAGCACGATACAGAGACAGAGACAGAGACAGACAGCACGATACAGAGACAGAGACAGAGACAGACAGCACGATACAGAGACAGAGACAGACAGCACGATACAGAGACAGAGACAGACAGCACGATACAGAGACAGACACAGAGACAGACTGCACGATACAGAGACAGACACAGAGACAGACAGCACGATACAGAGACAGAGACAGAGACAGACAGCACGATACAGAGACAGAGACAGAGACAGACAGCACGATACAGAGACAGACACAGAGACAGACAGCACGATACAGAGACAGACACAGAGACAGACTGCACGATACAGAGACAGACACAGAGACAGACAGCACGATACAGAGACAGAGACAGAGACAGACTGCACGATACAGAGACAGACACAGAGACAGACAGCACGATACAGAGACAGAGACAGAGACAGACAGCACGATACAGAGACAGAGACAGACAGCACGATAAAGAGACAGAGACAGAGACAGACAGCACGATACAGAGACAGAGACAGACAGCACGATACAGAGACAGACACAGAGACAGACAGCACGATACAGAGACCGAGACAGACAGCACGATACAGAGACAGAGACAGACAGCACGATACAGAGACAGAGACAGAGACAGACAGCACGATACAGAGACAGAGACAGAGACAGACAGCACGATAAAGAGACAGAGACAGAGACAGAGACAGACATCACGATACAGAGATAGAGACAGAGACAGACAGCACGATACAGGGACAGAGACAGACAGCACGATAAAGAGACAGAGACAGAGAGAGACAGCACGATACAGAGACAGAGACAGACAGCACGATACAGAGACAGAGAGAGACAGCACAATAAAGAGACAGAGACAGACAGCACGATACAGAGACAGAGACAGAGACAGACAGCACGACACAGAGACAGAGACAGAGACAGACAGCACGATACAGAGACAGAGACAGAAACAGACAGCACGATACAGAGACAGAGACAGAGACAGACAGCACGATACAGAGACAGAGACAGAGACAGACAGCACGATACAGGGACAGAGACAGAGACAGACAGCACGATAAAGAGACAGAGACAGAGAGAGACAGCACGATACAGAGACAGAGACAGACAGCACGATACAGAGACAGAGACAGAGACAGACAGCACGACACAGAGACAGAGACAGAGACAGACAGCACGATACAGAGACAGAGACAGAAACAGACAGCACGATACAGAGACAGAGACAGAGACAGACAGCACGATACAGAGACAGAGACAGAGACAGACAGCACGATAAAGAGACAGAGACAGAGACAGACAGCACGATACAGAGACAGAGACAGAGACAGACAGCACGATACAGAGACAGAGACAGAGACAGACAGCACGATAAAGAGACAGAGACAGGCAGCACGATACAGAGACAGAGAGAGAGACAGACAGCACGATACAGAGATAGAGACAGAGACAGACAGCACGACACAGGGACAGAGACAGAGACAGACAGCACGATAAAGAGACAGAGACAGAGAGAGACAGCACGATACAGAGACAGAGACAGAGACAGACAGCACGATACAGAGACAGAGAGAGACAGCACAATAAAGAGACAGAGACAGACAGCACGATACAGAGACAGAGACAGAGACAGACAGCACGACACAGAGACAGAGACAGAGACAGACAGCACGATACAGAGACAGAGACAGACAGCACGATAAAGAGACAGAGACAGAGACAGACAGCACGACACAGAGACAGAGACAGAGACAGACAGCACGATAAAGAGACAGAGACAGAGACAGACAGCACGATACAGAGACAGAGACAGAGACAGACAGCACGATAAAGAGACAGAGACAGAGACAGACAGCACGATACAGAGAAGAGACAGAGACAGACAGCACGACACAGAGACAGAGACAGACAGCACGATACAGAGACAGAGACAGAAACAGACAGCACGATAAAGAGACAGAGACAGAGACAGACAGCACGATACAGAGACAGAGACAGAGACAGACAGCACGATACAGAGACAGAGACAGAGACAGACAGCACGATAAAGAGACAGAGACAGACAGCACGATACAGAGACAGAGACAGACAGCACGACAAAGAGACAGAGACAGAGACAGACAGCACGACACAGAGACAGAGACAGAGACAGACAGCACGATAAAGAGACAGAGACAGAGACAGACAGCACGATACAGAGACAGAGACAGAGACAGACAGCACGATAAAGAGACAGAGACAGAGACAGACAGCACGATAAAGAGACAGAGACAGAGACAGAGACAGACAGCACGATACAGAGACAGAGGCAGAGACAGACATCACGATACAGAGATAGAGACAGACAGCACGATACAGGGACAGAGACAGACAGAACGATACAGAGACAGAGAGAGACAGCACGATAAAGAGACAGAGACAGACAGCACGATACAGAGACAGAGACAGAGACAGACAGCACGACACAGAGACAGAGACAGAGACAGACAGCACGATACAGAGACAGAGACAGAGACAGACAGCACGATTAAGAGACAGAGACAGAGACAGAGACAGACAGCACGATACAGAGACAGAGGCAGAGACAGACATCACGATACAGAGATAGAGACAGACAGCACGATACAGGGACAGAGACAGACAGAACGATACAGAGACAGAGAGAGACAGCACGATAAAGAGACAGAGACAGACAGCACGATACAGAGACAGAGACAGAGACAGACAGCACGACACAGAGACAGAGACAGAGACAGACAGCACGATACAGAGACAGAGACAGAAACAGACAGCACGATACAGAGACAGAGACAGAGACAGACAGCACGATACAGAGACAGAGACAGAGACAGACAGCACGATAAAGAGACAGAGACAGAGACAGACAGCACGATAAAGAGACAGAGACAGAGACAGAGACAGAAAGCATGACACAGAGACAGAGACAGACAGCACGATACAGAGACAGAGACAGACAGCACGATAAAGAGACAGAGACAGAGACAGAGACAGAAAGCATGACACAGAGACAGAGACAGAGACAGACAGCACGATAAAGAGACAGAGACAGAGACAGACAGCACGATACAGAGACAGAGACAGACAGCAGGATAAAGAGACAGAGACAGAGACAGACAGCACGATACAGAGACAGAGACAGAGACAGACAGCACGATACAGAGACAGAGACAGAGACAGACAGCACGATACAGAGACAGAGACAGAGACAGACAGCACGATACAGAGACAGAGACAGAGACAGACAGCACGATACAGAGACAGAGACAGAGACAGAGACAGAGACAGAGAGAGACAGCACGATAAAGAGACAGAGACAGAGACAGAGTCAGACAGCACGACACAGAGACAGAGACAGACAGCACGATACAGAGACAGAGACAGAGACAGAGACAGAGACAGACAGTACGATAAAGAGACAGAGACAGAGACAGACAGCATGACACAGAGACAGAGACAGAGACAGACAGCACGATACAGAGACAGAGACAGAGACAGAGACAGACAGCACGATAAAGAGACAAAGACAGAGACAGACAGCACGATACAGAGACAGAGACAGACAGCACGATACAGAGACAGAGACAGAGACAGAGACAGACAGCACGACACAGAGATAGAGACAGAGACAGACAGCACGATACAGAGACAGAGACAGAGACAGACAGCACGACACAGAGATAGAGACAGAGACAGACAGCACGATACAGAGACAGAGACAGAGACAGACAGCACGATAAAGAGACAGAGACTGAGACAGACAGCACGATAAAGAGACAGAGACAGAGACAGACAGCACGATACAGAGACAGAGACAGACAGCACGATACAGAGACAGAGACAGAGACAGACAGCACGAGACAGAGACAGACAGCATGATACAGAGACAGAGACAGAGACAGACAGCACGATAAAGAGACAGAGACAGACAGCACGATACAGAGACAGAGACAGCGACAGACAGCACGATACAGAGACAGAGACAGAGGCAGACAGCACGATAAAGAGACAGAGACAGACAGCACGATAAAGAGACAGAGACAGAGACAGAGACAGACAGCACGATACAGAGACAGAGACAGAGACAGACAGCACGATAAAGAGACAGAGACAGACAGCACGATACAGAGACAGAGACAGCGACAGACAGCACGATACAGAGACAGAGACAGAGACAGACAGCACGATACAGAGACAGAGACAGACAGCACGATAAAGAGACAGAGACAGACAGCACGATAAAGAGACAGAGACAGAGACAGAGACAGACAGCACGATAAAGAGACAGAGACAGAGACAGACAGCACGATAAAGAGACAGAGACAGAGACAGACAGCACGATACAGAGACAGAGACAGACAGCACGATACAGAGACAGAGACAGAGACAGACAGCACGATACAGAGACAGAGACAGAGACAGACAGCACGATACAGAGACAGAGACAGACAGCAAGATACAGAGACAGAGACAGAGACAGACAGCACGATAAAGAGACAGAGACAGAGACAGACAGCACGATACAGAGACAGAGACAGACAGCACGATACAGAGACAGAGACAGAGACAGACAGCACGATACAGAGACAGAGACAGAGACAGACAGCACGATAAAGAGACAGAGACAGAGACAGACAGCACGATACTGAGACAGAGACAGAGACAGACAGCACGATACAGCGACAGAGACAGAGACAGACAGCACGATACAGAGACAGAGACAGACAGCACGATACAGAGACAGAGACAGACAGCACGATAAAGAGACAGAGACAGAGTCAGACAGCACGATAAATAGACAGAGACAGAGACAGACAGCACGATAAAGAGACAGAGACAGACAGCACGATGCAGAGACAGAGACAGAGACAGACAGCACGATAAAGAGACAGAGACAGAGACAGACAGCACGATACAGAGACAGAGACAGAGACAGACAGCACGATAAAGAGACAGAGACAGACAGCACGATACAGAGACAGAGACAGACAGCACGATACAGAGACAGAGACAGAGACAGACAGCACGATAAAGAGACAGAGACAGACAGCACGATAAAGAGACAGAGACAGACAGCACGATAAAGAGACAGAGACAGAGACAGACAGCACGATAAAGAGACAGAGACAGAGACAGACAGCACGATACAGAGACAGAGACAGAGACAGACAGCACGATACAGAGACAGAGACAGAGACAGACAGCACGATACAGAGACAGAGACAGAGACAGACAGCACGATACAGAGACAGAGACAGAGACAGAGACAGACAGCACGATACAGAGACAGAGACAGACAGCACGATACAGAGACAGAGACAGAGACAGACAGCACGATACAGAGACAGAGACAGACATCACGATAAAGAGACAGAGACAGAGACAGACAGCACGATACAGAGACAGAGACAGAGACAGACAGCACGATACAGAGACAGAGACAGAGACAGACAGCACGATACAGAGACAGAGACAGACAGCATGATACAGAGACAGAGACAGAGACAGACAGCACGATAAAGAGACAGAGACAGAGACAGACTGCACGATACAGAGACAGAGACAGAGACAGACAGCACGATACAGGGACAGAGACATAGACAGACAGCACGATACAGAGACAGAGACAGAGACAGACAGCACGACACAGAGACAGAGACAGAGACAGACAGCACGATACAGAGACAGACAGCACGATAACGAGACAGAGACAGGGACAGAGACAGACAGCACGATAAAGAGACAGAGACAGAGACAGACAGCACGATACAGAGACAGAGACAGACAGCAGGATAAAGAGACAGAGACAGAGACAGACAGCACGATACAGAGACAGAGACAGAGACAGACAGCACAATAAAGAGACAGAGACAGAGACAGACAGCACGATAAAGAGACAGAGACAGAGACAGACAGCACGATACAGAGACAGAGACAGAGACAGACAGCACGATACAGAGACAGAGACAGAGACAGACAGCACGATACAGAGACAGAGACAGAGACAGACAGCACGATACAGAGACAGAGACAGAGACAGAGACAGAGACAGAGACAGAGACAGAGAGAGACAGCACGATAAAGAGACAGAGACAGATACAGAGTCAGACAGCACGACACAGAGACAGAGACAGACAGCACGATACAGAGACAGAGACAGAGACAGAGACAGAGACAGACAGCACGATAAAGAGACAGAGACAGAGACAGACAGCATGACACAGAGACAGAGACAGAGACAGACAGCACGATACAGAGACAGAGACAGAGACAGAGACAGACAGCACGATAAAGAGACAGAGACAGAGACAGACAGCACGATACAGAGACAGAGACAGACAGCACGATACAGAGACAGAGACAGAGACAGAGACAGACAGCACGACACAGAGATAGAGACAGAGACAGACAGCACGATACAGAGACAGAGACAGAGACAGACGGCACGATAAAGAGACAGAGACTGAGACAGACAGCACGATAAAGAGACAGAGACAGAGACAGACAGCACGATACAGAGACAGAGACAGACAGCAAGATACAGAGACAGAGACAGACAGCAAGATACAGAGACAGAGACAGACAGCACGATAAAGAGACAGAGACAGAGACAGACAGCACGATACAGAGACAGACACAGAGACAGACAGCACGATACAGAGACAGAGACAGACCCAGACAGCACGATACAGAGACAGAGACAGAGACAGACAGCACGATACAGAGACAGAGACAGAGACAGACAGCACGATACAGAGACAGAGACAGAGACAGACAGCACGATACAGAGACAGAGACAGAGACAGACAGCACGATACAGAGACAGAGACAGACAGCACGATAAAGAGACAGAGACAGAGACAGACAGCACGATAAAGAGACAGAGACAGAGACAGACAGCACGATACAGAGACAGAGACAGAGACAGACAGCACGATACAGAGACAGAGACAGACAGCACGATACAGAGACAGAGACAGAGTCAGACAGCACGATAAATAGACAGAGACAGAGACAGACAGCACGATAAAGAGACAGAGACAGACAGCACGATGCAGAGACAGAGACAGAGACAGACAGCACGATAAAGAGACAGAGACAGAGACAGACAGCACGATACAGAGACAGAGACAGAGACAGAGACAGACAGCACGATACAGAGACAGAGACAGAGACAGACAGCACGATACAGAGACAGAGACAGAGACAGACAGCACGATACAGAGACAGAGACAGACAGCACGATAAAGAGACAGAGACAGACAGCACGATAAAGAGACAGAGACAGAGACAGACAGCACGATACAGAGACAGAGACAGAGACAGACAACACGATACAGAGACAGAGACAGAGACAGACAGCACGATACAGAGACAGAGACAGAGACAGACAGCACGATACAGAGACAGAGACAGAGACAGACAGCACGATACAGAGACAGAGACAGAGACAGACAGCACGATACAGAGACAGAGACAGACAGCACGATAAAGAGACAGAGACAGAGACAGACAGCACGATACAGAGACAGAGACAGAGACAGACAGCACGATACAGAGACAGAGACAGACAGCACGATACAGAGACAGAGACAGAGACAGACAGCACGATACAGAGACAGAGACAGAGACAGACAGCACGATACAGAGACAGAGACAGAGACAGACAGCACGATAAAGAGACAGAGACAGAGACAGACTGCACGATACAGAGACAGAGACAGACAGCACGATACAGGGACAGAGACATAGACAGACAGCACGATACAGAGACAGAGACAGAGACAGACAGCACGATACAGAGACAGAGACAGAGACAGACAGCACGATACAGAGACAGACAGCACGATAAAGAGACAGAGACAGGGACAGAGACAGACAGCACGATAAAGAGACAGAGACAGAGACAGACAGCACGATACAGAGACAGAGACAGAGACAGACAGCACGATAAAGAGACAGAGACAGACAGCACGATAAAGAGACAGAGACAGAGACAGACAGCACGATACAGAGACAGAGACAGACAGCACGATAAAGAGACAGAGACAGAGACAGACAGCACGATAAAGAGACAGAGACAGAGACAGAGACAGACAGCACGATACAGAGACAGAGACAGAGACAGACAGCACGATACAGAGACAGAGACAGACAGCACGATACAGAGACAGAGACAGAGACAGAGACAGACAGCACGATACAGAGACAGAGACAGACAGCAGGATAAAGAGACAGAGACAGAGACAGACAGCACGATACAGAGACAGAGACAGAGACAGACAGCACAATAAAGAGACAGAGACAGAGACAGACAGCACGATAAAGAGACAGAGACAGAGACAGACAGCACGATAAAGAAACAGACAGAGTCAGACAGCACGACACAGAGACAGAGACAGACAGCACGATAAAGAGACAGAGACAGAGACAGACAGCATGACACAGAGACAGAGACAGAGACAGACAGCACGATACAGAGACAGAGACAGAGACAGAGACAGACAGCACGATAAAGAGACAGAGACAGAGACAGACAGCACGATACAGAGACAGAGACAGACAGCACGATACAGAGACATAGACAGAGACAGACAGCACGATACAGAGACAGAGACAGAGACAGACAGCACGATACAGAGACAGAGACAGACAGCAGGATAAAGAGACAGAGACAGAGACAGACAGCACGATAAAGAGACAGAGACAGAGACAGACAGCACGATACTGAGACAGAGACAGAGACAGACAGCACGATACAGAGACAGAGACAGAGACAGACAGCACGATACAGAGACAGAGACAGAGACAGACAGCACGATACAGAGACAGAGACAGACAGCACGATACAGAGACAGAGACAGAGACAGACAGCACGATACAGAGACAGAGACAGACAGCACGATAAAGAGACAGAGACAGAGACAGACAGCACGATAAAGAGACAGAGACAGACAGCACGATGCAGAGACAGAGACAGAGACAGACAGCACGATAAAGAGACAGAGACAGAGACAGACAGCACGATACAGAGACAGAGACAGAGACAGACAGCACGATACAGAGACAGAGACAGAGACAGACAGCACGATACAGAGACAGAGACAGAGACAGACAGCACGATACAGAGACAGAGACAGACAGCACGATAAAGAGACAGAGACAGAGACAGACAGCACGATGCAGAGACAGAGACAGAGACAGACAGCACGATAAAGAGACAGAGACAGAGACAGACAACACGATACAGAGACAGAGACAGAGACAGACAGCACGATAAAGAGACAGAGACAGAGACAGACAGCACGATACAGAGACAGAGACAGAGACAGAGACAGACAGCACGATACAGAGACAGAGACAGAGACAGAGACAGCACGATACAGAGACAGAGACAGAGACAGACAGCACGATACAGAGACAGAGACAGACAGCACGATAAAGAGACAGAGACAGAGACAGACAGCACGATAAAGAGACAGAGACAGAGACAGACAGCACGATACAGAGACAGAGACAGAGACAGACAGCACGATACAGAGACAGAGACAGAGACAGACAGCACGATACAGAGACAGAGACAGAGACAGTCAGCATGATACAGAGACAGAGACAGAGACAGAGACAGACAGCACGATACAGAGACAGAGACAGAGACAGACAGCACGATACAGAGACAGAGACAGACAGCACGATAAAGAGACAGAGACAGAGACAGACAGCACGATACAGAGACAGAGACAGAGACAGACAGCACGATACAGAGACAGAGACAGACAGCACGATACAGAGACAGAGACAGAGACAGACAGCACGATACAGAGACAGAGACAGAGACAGACAGCACGATACAGAGACAGAGACAGAGACAGACAGCACGATAAAGAGACAGAGACAGAGACAGACTGCACGATACAGAGACAGAGACAGACAGCACGATACAGGGACAGAGACATAGACAGACAGCACGATACAGAGACAGAGACAGACAGCACGATACAAAGACAGAGACAGAGACAGACAGCACGATACAGAGACAGAGACAGAGACAGACAGCACGATACAGAGACAGAGACAGAGACAGACAGCACGATACAGAGACAGACAGCACGATAAAGAGACAGAGACAGGGACAGAGACAGACAGCACGATAAAGAGACAGAGACAGAGACAGACAGCACGATACAGAGACAGAGACAGAGACAGACAGCAGGATAAAGAGACAGAGACAGAGACAGACAGCACGATACAGAGACAGAGACAGAGACAGACAGCACGATAAAGAGACAGAGACAGAGACAGACAGCACGATAAAGAGACAGAGACAGAGACAGACAGCACGATAAAGAGACAGAGACAGAGACAGACAGCACGATAAAGAGACAGAGACAGAGACAGAGACAGACAGCACGATACAGAGACAGAGACAGAGACAGACAGCACGATACAGAGACAGAGACAGACAGCACGATACAGAGACAGAGACAGAGAGAGACAGCACGATACAGAGACAGAGACAGAGACAGAGACAGAGAGAGACAGAACGATAAAGAAACAGAGACAGAGTCAGACAGCACGACACAGAGACAGAGACAGACAGCACGATAAAGAGACAGAGACAGAGACAGACAGCATGACACAGAGACAGAGACAGAGACAGACAGTACGATACAGAGACAGAGACAGATACAGAGACAGACAGCACGATAAAGAGACAGAGACAGAGACAGACAGCACGATACAGAGACAGAGACAGACAGCACGATACAGAGAGAGAGACAGAGACAGACAGCACGACACAGAGATAGAGACAGAGACAGACAGCACGATACAGAGACAGAGACAGAGACAGAGACATACAGCACGATAAAGAGACAGAGACAGACAGCACGATAAAGAGACAGAGACAGAGACAGACAGCACGATACAGAGACAGAGACAGACAGCAAGATACAGAGACAGAGACAGACAGCACGATAAAGAGACAGAGACAGAGACAGACAGCACGATACAGAGACATAGACAGAGACAGACAGCACGATACAGAGACAGAGACAGAGACAGACAGCACGATACAGAGACAGAGACAGAGACAGACAGCACGATACAGAGACAGAGACAGACAGCAGGATAAAGAGACAGAGACAGAGACAGACAGCACGATAAAGAGACAGAGACAGAGACAGACAGCACGACACAGAGACAGAGACAGACAGCACGATACAGAGACAGAGACAGAGACAGAGACAGACAGCACGATACAGAGACAGAGACAGAGACAGACAGCACGATACAGAGACAGAGACAGAGACAGACAGCACGATACAGAGACAGAGACAGACAGCACGATACAGAGACAGAGACAGAGACAGACAGCACGATACAGAGACAGAGACAGAGACAGACAGCACGATAAAGAGACAGAGACAGAGACAGACAGCACGATAAAGAGACAGAGACAGACAGCACGATGCAGAGACAGAGACAGAGACAGACAGCACGATAAAGAGACAGAGACAGAGACAGACAGCACGATACAGAGACAGAGACAGAGACAGACAGCACGATACAGAGACAGAGACAGACAGCACGATAAAGAGACAGAGACAGAGACAGACAGCACGATACTGAGACAGAGACAGAGACAGACAGCACGATACAGAGACAGAGACAGAGACAGACAGCACGATACAGAGACAGAGACAGAGACAGACAGCACGATACAGAGACAGAGACAGACAGCACGATACAGAGACAGAGACAGAGACAGACAGCACGATACAGAGACAGAGACAGACAGCACGATAAAGAGACAGAGACAGAGACAGACAGCACGATAAAGAGACAGAGACAGACAGCACGATGCAGAGACAGAGACAGAGACAGACAGCACGATAAAGAGACAGAGACAGAGACAGACAGCACGATACAGAGACAGAGACAGAGACAGACAGCACGATACAGAGACAGAGACAGAGACAGACAGCACGATACAGAGACAGAGACAGAGACAGACAGCACGATACAGAGACAGAGACAGACAGCACGATAAAGAGACAGAGACAGAGACAGACAGCACGATGCAGAGACAGAGACAGAGACAGACAGCACGATAAAGAGACAGAGACAGAGACAGACAGCACGATACAGAGACAGAGACAGAGACAGAGACAGACAGCACGATACAGAGACAGAGACAGAGACAGAGACAGCACGATACAGAGACAGAGACAGAGACAGACAGCACGATACAGAGACAGAGACAGACAGCACGATAAAGAGACAGAGACAGAGACAGACAGCACGATAAAGAGACAGAGACAGAGACAGACAGCACGATACAGAGACAGAGACAGAGACAGACAGCACGATACAGAGACAGAGACAGAGACAGACAGCACGATACAGAGACAGAGACAGAGACAGTCAGCACGATACAGAGACAGAGACAGAGACAGAGACAGACAGCACGATACAGAGACAGAGACAGAGACAGACAGCACGATACAGAGACAGAGACAGAGACAGACAGCACGATACAGAGACAGAGACAGACAGCACGATAAAGAGACAGAGACAGAGACAGACAGCACGATACAGAGACAGAGACAGAGACAGACAGCACGATACAGAGACAGAGACAGACAGCACGATACAGAGACAGAGACAGAGACAGACAGCACGATACAGAGACAGAGACAGAGACAGACAGCACGATACAGAGACAGAGACAGAGACAGACAGCACGATAAAGAGACAGAGACAGAGACAGACTGCACGATACAGAGACAGAGACAGACAGCACGATACAGGGACAGAGACATAGACAGACAGCACGATACAGAGACAGAGACAGAGACAGACAGCACGATACAGAGACAGAGACAGAGACAGACAGCACGATACAGAGACAGACAGCACGATAAAGAGACAGAGACAGGGACAGAGACAGACAGCACGATAAAGAGACAGAGACAGAGACAGACAGCACGATACAGAGACAGAGACAGAGACAGACAGCAGGATAAAGAGACAGAGACAGAGACAGACAGCACGATACAGAGACAGAGACAGAGACAGACAGCACGATAAAGAGACAGAGACAGAGACAGACAGCACGATAAAGAGACAGAGACAGAGACAGAGACAGACAGCACGATACAGAGACAGAGACAGAGACAGACAGCACGATGCAGAGACAGAGACAGAGACAGACAGCACGATACAGAGACAGAGACAGAGACAGACAGCAGGATAAAGAGACAGAGACAGAGACAGACAGCACGATACAGAGACAGAGACAGAGACAGACAGCACGATACAGAGACAGAGACAGAGACAGACAGCACGATACAGAGACAGAGACAGACAGCACGATACAGAGACAGAGACAGAGAGAGACAGCACGATACAGAGACAGAGACAGAGACAGAGACAGAGAGAGACAGAACGATAAAGAAACAGAGACAGAGTCAGACAGCACGACACAGAGACAGAGACAGACAGCACGATAAAGAGACAGAGACAGAGACAGACAGCATGACACAGAGACAGAGACAGAGACAGACAGTACGATACAGAGACAGAGACAGATACAGAGACAGACAGCACGATAAAGAGACAGAGACAGAGACAGACAGCACGATACAGAGACAGAGACAGACAGCACGATACAGAGACAGAGACAGAGACAGACAGCACGACACAGAGATAGAGACAGAGACAGACAGCACGATACAGAGACAGAGACAGAGACAGAGACATACAGCACGATAAAGAGACAGAGACAGACAGCACGATAAAGAGACAGAGACAGAGACAGACAGCACGATACAGAGACAGAGACAGACAGCAAGATACAGAGACAGAGACAGACAGCACGATAAAGAGACAGAGACAGAGACAGACAGCACGATACAGAGACATAGACAGAGACAGACAGCACGATACAGAGACAGAGACAGAGACAGACAGCACGATACAGAGACAGAGACAGAGACAGACAGCACGATAAAGAGACAGAGACAGACAGCACGATACAGAGACAGAGACAGACAGCACGATAAAGAGACAGAGACAGAGACAGACAGCACGATAAAGAGACAGAGACAGAGACAGACAGCACGACACAGAGACAGAGACAGACAGCACGATACAGAGACAGAGACAGAGACAGAGACAGACAGCACGATACAGAGACAGAGACAGAGACAGACAGCACGATACAGAGACAGAGACAGAGACAGACAGCACGATACAGAGACAGAGACAGACAGCACGATACAGAGACAGAGACAGAGACAGACAGCACGATACAGAGACAGAGACAGAGACAGACAGCACGATAAAGAGACAGAGACAGAGACAGACAGCACGATAAAGAGACAGAGACAGACAGCACGATGCAGAGACAGAGACAGAGACAGACAGCACGATAAAGAGACAGAGACAGAGACAGACAGCACGATACAGAGACAGAGACAGAGACAGAGACAGACAGCACGATACAGAGACAGAGACAGAGACAGACAGCACGATACAGAGACAGAGACAGAGACAGACAGCACGATACAGAGACAGAGACAGACAGCACGATAAAGGGACAGAGACCGAGACAGACAGCACGATACAGAGACAGAGACAGACAGCACGATACAGAGACAGAGACAGAGACAGACAGCACGATACAGAGACAGAGACAGAGACAGACAGCACGATACAGAGACAGAGACAGAGACAGACAGCACGATACAGAGACAGAGACAGAGACAGACAGCACGATACAGAGACAGAGACAGACAGCACGATAAAGAGACAGAGACAGAGACAGAGACAGACAGCACGATACAGAGACAGAGACAGAGACAGACAGCACGATACAGAGACAGAGACAGAGACAGACAGCACGATACAGAGACAGAGACAGAGACAGACAGCACGATACAGAGACAGAGACAGACAGCACGATAAAGAGACAGAGACAGAGACAGAGACAGACAGCACGATACAGAGACAGAGACAGAGACAGACAGCACGATACAGAGACAGAGACAGACAGCACGATACAGAGACAGAGACAGACAGCACGATACAGAGACAGAGACAGAGACAGAGACAGAGAGAGACAGCACGATAAAGAAACAGAGACAGAGTCAGACAGCACGACACAGAGACAGAGACAGACAGCACGATAAAGAGACAGAGACAGAGACAGACAGCATGACACAGAGACAGAGACAGAGACAGACAGCACGATACAGAGACAGAGACAGAGACAGAGACAGACAGCACGATAAAGAGACAGAGACAGAGACAGACAGCACGATACAGAGACAGAGACAGACAGCACGATACAGAGACATAGACAGAGACAGACAGCACGATACAGAGACAGAGACAGAGACAGACAGCACGATACAGAGACAGAGACAGACAGCAGGATAAAGAGACAGAGACAGAGACAGACAGCACGATAAAGAGACAGAGACAGAGACAGACAGCACGATACTGAGACAGAGACAGAGACAGACAGCACGATACAGAGACAGAGACAGAGACAGACAGCACGATACAGAGACAGAGACAGAGACAGACAGCACGATACAGAGACAGAGACAGACAGCACGATACAGAGACAGAGACAGAGACAGACAGCACGATACAGAGACAGAGACAGACAGCACGATAAAGAGACAGAGACAGAGACAGACAGCACGATACAGAGACAGAGACAGAGACAGACAGCACGATACAGAGACAGAGACAGAGACAGGGACAGAGACAGACAGCACGATAAAGAGACAGAGACAGACAGCACGATGCAGAGACAGAGACAGAGACAGACAGCACGATAAAGAGACAGAGACAGAGACAGACAGCACGATACAGAGACAGAGACAGAGACAGACAGCACGATACAGAGACAGAGACAGAGACAGACAGCACGATACAGAGACAGAGACAGAGACAGACAGCTCGATACAGAGACAGAGACAGACAGCACGATACAGATACAGAGACAGACAGCACGATAAAGAGACAGAGTCAGAGACAGACAGCACGATACAGAGACAGAGTCAGAGACAGACAGCACGATAAAGAGACAGAGACAGACAGCACGATACAGAGACAGAGTCAGAGACAGACAGCACGATAAAGAGACAGAGACAGAGACAGACAGCACGATACAGAGACAGAGACAGAGACAGAGACAGACAGCACGATACAGAGACAGAGACAGAGACAGAGACAGCACGATACAGAGACAGAGACAGAGACAGACAGCACGATACAGAGACAGAGACAGAGACAGACAGCACGATAAAGAGACAGAGACAGAGACAGACAGCACGATACAGAGACAGAGACAGAGACAGAGACAGACAGCACGATACAGAGACAGAGACAGAGACAGAGACAGCACGATACAGAGACAGAGACAGAGACAGACAGCACGATACAGAGACAGAGACAGACAGCACGATAAAGAGACAGAGACAGAGACAGACAGCACGATAAAGAGACAGAGACAGAGACAGACAGCACGATACAGAGACAGAGACAGAGACAGACAGCACGATACAGAGACAGAGACAGAGACAGACAGCACGATACAGAGACAGAGACAGAGACAGTCAGCACGATACAGAGACAGAGACAGAGACAGAGACAGACAGCACGATACAGAGACAGAGACAGAGACAGACAGCACGATACAGAGACAGAGACAGACAGCACGATAAAGAGACAGAGACAGAGACAGACAGCACGATACAGAGACAGAGACAGAGACAGACAGCACGATACAGAGACAGAGACAGACAGCACGATACAGAGACAGAGACAGAGACAGACAGCACGATACAGAGACAGAGACAGAGACAGACAGCACGATACAGAGACAGAGACAGAGACAGACAGCACGATAAAGAGACAGAGACAGAGACAGACTGCACGATACAGAGACAGAGACAGACAGCACGATACAGGGACAGAGACAGAGACAGACAGCACGATAAAGAGACAGAGACAGAGACAGAGACAGACAGCACGATACAGAGACAGAGACAGAGACAGACAGCACGATACAGAGACAGAGACAGACAGCACGATACAGAGACAGAGACAGAGAGAGACAGCACGATACAGAGACAGAGACAGAGACAGAGACAGAGAGAGACAGAACGATAAAGAAACAGAGACAGAGTCAGACAGCACGACACAGAGACAGAGACAGACAGCACGATAAAGAGACAGAGACAGAGACAGACAGCATGACACAGAGACAGAGACAGAGACAGACAGTACGATACAGAGACAGAGACAGATACAGAGACAGACAGCACGATAAAGAGACAGAGACAGAGACAGACAGCACGATACAGAGACAGAGACAGACAGCACGATACAGAGACAGAGACAGAGACAGACAGCACGACACAGAGATAGAGACAGAGACAGACAGCACGATACAGAGACAGAGACAGAGACAGAGACATACAGCACGATAAAGAGACAGAGACAGACAGCACGATAAAGAGACAGAGACAGAGACAGACAGCACGATACAGAGACATAGACAGAGACAGACAGCACGATACAGAGACAGAGACAGAGACAGACAGCACGATACAGAGACAGAGACAGAGACAGACAGCACGATACAGAGACAGAGACAGACAGCAGGATAAAGAGACAGAGACAGAGACAGACAGCACGATAAAGAGACAGAGACAGAGACAGACAGCACGACACAGAGACAGAGACAGACAGCACGATACAGAGACAGAGACAGAGACAGAGACAGACAGCACGATACAGAGACAGAGACAGAGACAGACAGCACGATACAGAGACAGAGACAGAGACAGACAGCACGATACAGAGACAGAGACAGACAGCACGATACAGAGACAGAGACAGAGACAGACAGCACGATACAGAGACAGAGACAGAGACAGACAGCACGATAAAGAGACAGAGACAGAGACAGACAGCACGATAAAGAGACAGAGACAGACAGCACGATGCAGAGACAGAGACAGAGACAGACAGCACGATAAAGAGACAGAGACAGAGACAGACAGCACGATACAGAGACAGAGACAGAGACAGAGACAGACAGCACGATACAGAGACAGAGACAGAGACAGACAGCACGATACAGAGACAGAGACAGAGACAGACAGCACGATACAGAGACAGAGACAGACAGCACGATAAAGAGACAGAGACCGAGACAGACAGCACGATACAGAGACAGAGACAGACAGCACGATACAGAGACAGAGACAGAGACAGACAGCACGATACAGAGACAGAGACAGAGACAGACAGCACGATACAGAGACAGAGACAGAGACAGACAGCACGATACAGAGACAGAGACAGAGACAGACAGCACGATACAGAGACAGAGACAGACAGCACGATAAAGAGACAGAGACAGAGACAGACAGCACGATACAGAGACAGAGACAGAGACAGACAGCACGATACAGAGACAGAGACAGACAGCACGATACAGGGACAGAGACAGAGACAGACAGCACGATACAGAGACAGAGACAGAGACAGACAGCACGATACAGAGACAGACAGCACGATAAAGAGACAGAGACAGAGACAGACTGCACGATACAGAGACAGAGACAGAGACAGACAGCACGATACAGGGACAGAGACATAGACAGACAGCACGATACAGAGACAGAGACAGACAGCACGATAAAGAGACAGAGACAGACAGCACGATACAGAGACAGACAGCACGATAAAGAGACAGAGTCAGGGACAGAGACAGACAGCAGGATAAAGAGACAGAGACAGAGACAGACAGCACGATACAGAGACAGAGACAGAGGCAGACAGCACGATAAAGAGACAGAGACAGAGACAGACAGCACGATAAAGAGACAGAGACAGAGACAGAGACAGACAGCACGATACAGAGACAGAGACAGACAGCACGATAAAGAGACAGAGACAGACAGCATGACACAGAGACAGAGACAGAGACAGACAGCACGATACAGAGACAGAGACAGAGACAGACAGCACGATAAAGAGACAGAGACAGACAGCACGATACAGAGACAGAGACAGAGACAGACAGCACGATACAGAGACAGAGACAGAGACAGACAGCACGATACAGAGACAGAGACAGACAGCACGATACAGAGACAGAGACAGAGACAGACAGCACGATACAGAGACAGAGACAGAGACAGACAGCACGATACAGAGACAGAGACAGAGACAGACAGCACGATACAGAGACAGAGACAGAGACAGAGTCAGACAGCACGACACAGAGACAGAGACAGACAGCACGATAAAGAGACAGAGACAGAGACAGACAGCATGACACAGAGACAGAGACAGAGACAGACAGCACGATACAGAGACAGAGACAGAGACAGAGACAGACAGCACGATAAAGAGACAGAGACAGAGACAGAGACAGACAGCACGATAAAGAGACAGAGACAGAGACAGACAGCACGATACAGAGACAGAGACAGACAGCACGATACAGAGACAGAGACAGAGACAGACAGCACGATAAAGAGACAGAGACAGACAGCACGATACAGAGACAGAGACAGACAGCACGCTACAGAGACAGAGACAGAGACAGAGACAGACAGCACGACACAGAGATAGAGTCAGAGACAGACAGCACGATACAGAGACAGAGACAGAGACAGACAGCACGATAAAGAGACAGAGACAGAGACAGACAGCACGATAAAGAGTCAGAGACAGAGACAGACAGCACGATACAGAGACAGAGACAGACAGCAAGATACAGAGACAGAGACAGACAGCACGATAAAGAGACAGAGACAGAGACAGACAGCACGATACAGAGACAGAGACAGAGACAGACAGCACGATACAGAGACAGAGACAGACCCAGACAGCACGATACAGAGACAGAGACAGAGACAGACAGCACGATACAGAGACAGAGACAGACAGCACGATAAAGAGACAGAGACAGAGACAGACAGCACGATAAAGAGACAGAGACAGAGACAGACAGCACGATACTGAGACAGAGACAGACAGCACGATACAGAGACAGAGACAGAGACAGACAGCACGATACAGAGACAGAGACAGAGACAGACAGCACGATACAGAGACAGAGACAGAGACAGACAGCACGATACAGAGACAGAGACAGACAGCACGATACAGAGACAGAGACAGAGACAGACAGCACGATAAAGAGACAGAGACAGAGACAGACAGCACAATACAGAGACAGAGACAGAGACAGACAGCACGATACAGAGACAGAGACAGAGACAGACAGCACGATACAGAGACAGAGACAGAGACAGACAGCACGATACAGAGACAGAGACAGACAGCACGATACAGAGACAGAGACAGAGACAGACAGCACGATACAGAGACAGAGACAGAGACAGACAGCACGATAAAGAGACAGAGACAGAGACAGACAGCACGATAAAGAGACAGAGACAGACAGCACGATACAGAGACAGAGACAGACAGCACGATACAGAGACAGAGACAGACAGCACGATACAGAGACAGAGACAGACAGCACGATGCAGAGACAGAGACAGAGACAGACAGCACGATAAAGAGACAGAGACAGAGACAGACAGCACGATACAGAGACAGAGACAGACAGCACGATACAGAGACAGAGACAGAGACAGACAGCACGATACAGAGACAGAGACAGAGACAGATACAGACAGCACGATAAAGAGACAGAGACAGAGACAGAGACAGACAGCACGATAAAGAGACAGAGACAGAGACAGACAGCACGATACAGAGACAGAGACAGACAGCACGATACAGAGACAGAGACAGAGACAGACAGCACGATAAAGAGACAGAGACAGACAGCACGATACAGAGACAGAGACAGACAGCACGATACAGAGACAGAGACAGAGACAGAGACAGACAGCACGACACAGAGATAGAGTCAGAGACAGACAGCACGATACAGAGACAGAGACAGAGACAGACAGCACGATAAAGAGACAGAGACAGAGACAGACAGCACGATAAAGAGTCAGAGACAGAGACAGACAGCACGATACAGAGACAGAGACAGACAGCAAGATACAGAGACAGAGACAGACAGCACGATAAAGAGACAGAGACAGAGACAGACAGCAAGATACAGAGACAGAGACAGAGACAGACAGCACGATACAGAGACAGAGACAGAGACAGTCAGCACGATACTGAGACAGAGACAGACCCAGACAGCACGATACAGAGACAGAGACAGAGACAGACAGCACGATACAGAGACAGAGACAGACAGCACGATAAAGAGACAGAGACAGAGACAGACAGCACGATAAAGAGACAGAGACAGAGACAGACAGCACGATACTGAGACAGAGACAGACAGCACGATACAGAGACAGAGACAGAGACAGACAGCACGATACAGAGACAGAGACAGAGACAGACAGCACGATACAGAGACAGAGACAGAGACAGACAGCACGATACAGAGACAGAGACAGACAGCACGATACAGAGACAGAGACAGAGACAGACAGCACGATAAAGAGACAGAGACAGAGACAGACAGCACAATACAGAGACAGAGACAGAGACAGACAGCACGATACAGAGACAGAGACAGAGACAGACAGCACGATACAGAGACAGAGACAGAGACAGACAGCACGATACAGAGACAGAGACAGACAGCACGATAAAGAGACAGAGACAGAGACAGACAGCACGATAAAGAGACAGAGACAGACAGCACGATACAGAGACAGAGACAGACAGCACGATACAGAGACAGAGACAGACAGCACGATACAGAGACAGAGACAGACAGCACGATGCAGAGACAGAGACAGAGACAGACAGCACGATAAAGAGACAGAGACAGAGACAGACAGCACGATACAGAGACAGAGACAGACAGCACGATACAGAGACAGAGACAGAGACAGACAGCACGATACAGAGACAGAGACAGAGACAGACAGCACGATACAGAGACAGAGACAGACAGCACGATAAAGAGACAGAGACAGAGACAGACAGCACGATAAAGAGACAGAGACAGAGACAGACAGCACGATACAGAGACAAAGACAGAGACAGACAGCACGATACAGGGACAGAGACAGAGACAGACAGCACGATACAGAGACAGAGACAGAGACAGACAGCACGATACAGAGACAGAGACAGAGATAGAGACAGACAGCACGATACAGAGACAGAGACAGAGACAGACAGCACGATACAGAGACAGAGACAGACAGCACGATAAAGAGACAGAGACAGAGACAGACAGCACGATACAGAGACAGAGACAGACAGCACGATACAGAGACAGAGACAGAGACAGAGACAGAGAGAGACAGCACGATAAAGAAACAGAGACAGAGTCAGACAGCACGACACAGAGACAGAGACAGACAGCACGATAAAGAGACAGAGACAGAGACAGACAGCATGACACAGAGACAGAGACAGAGACAGACAGCACGATACAGAGACAGAGACAGAGACAGAGACAGACAGCACGATAAAGAGACAGAGACAGAGACAGACAGCACGATACAGAGACAGAGACAGACAGCACGATACAGAGACATAGACAGAGACAGACAGCACGATACAGAGACAGAGACAGAGACAGACAGCACGATACAGAGACAGAGACAGACAGCAGGATAAAGAGACAGAGACAGAGACAGACAGCACGATAAAGAGACAGAGACAGAGACAGACAGCACGATACTGAGACAGAGACAGAGACAGACAGCACGATACAGAGACAGAGACAGAGACAGACAGCACGATAAAGAGACAGAGACAGAGACAGACAGCACGATACAGAGACAGAGACAGACAGCACGATACAGAGACAGAGACAGAGACAGACAGCACGATACAGAGACAGAGACAGAGACAGACAGCACGATAAAGAGACAGAGACAGAGACAGACAGCACGATACAGAGACAGAGACAGACAGCACGATACAGAGACAGAGACAGAGACAGACAGCACGATACAGAGACAGAGACAGAGACAGACAGCACGATACAGAGACAGAGACAGAGACAGACAGCACGATACAGAGACAGAGACAGACAGCACGATACAGAGACAGAGACAAAGACAGACAGCACGATACAGAGACAGAGACAGACAGCACGATAAAGAGACAGAGACAGAGACAGACAGCACGATAAAGAGACGGAGACAGACAGCACGATGCAGAGACAGAGACAGAGACAGACAGCACGATAAAGAGACAGAGACAGAGACAGACAGCACGATACAGAGACAGAGACAGAGACAGACAGCACGATACAGAGACAGAGACAGAGACAGACAGCACGATACAGAGACAGAGACAGAGACAGACAGCACGATACAGAGACAGAGACAGACAGCACGATAAAGAGACAGAGACAGAGACAGACAGCACGATGCAGAGACAGAGACAGAGACAGACAGCACGATAAAGAGACAGAGACAGAGACAGACAGCACGATACAGAGACAGAGACAGAGACAGAGACAGACAGCACGATACAGAGACAGAGACAGAGACAGAGACAGCACGATACAGAGACAGAGACAGAGACAGACAGCACGATACAGAGACAGAGACAGACAGCACGATAAAGAGACAGAGACAGAGACAGACAGCACGATAAAGAGACAGAGACAGAGACAGACAGCACGATACAGAGACAGAGACAGAGACAGACAGCACGATACAGAGACAGAGACAGAGACAGACAGCACGATACAGATACAGAGACAGAGACAGACAGCACGATACAGAGACAGAGACAGAGACAGTCAGCACGATACAGAGACAGAGACAGAGACAGAGACAGACAGCATGATACAGAGACAGAGACAGAGACAGACAGCACGATACAGAGACAGAGACAGACAGCACGATAAAGAGACAGAGACAGAGACAGACAGCACGATACAGAGACAGAGACAGAGACAGACAGCACGATACAGAGACAGAGACAGACAGCACGATACAGAGACAGAGACAGAGACAGACAGCACGATACAGAGACAGAGACAGAGACAGACAGCACGATACAGAGACAGAGACAGAGACAGACAGCACGATAAAGAGACAGAGACAGAGACAGACTGCACGATACAGAGACAGAGACAGAGACAGACAGCACGATACAGGGACAGAGACATAGACAGACAGCACGATACAGAGACAGAGACAGAGACAGACAGCACGATACAGAGACAGAGACAGAGACAGACAGCACGATACAGAGACAGACAGCACGATAAAGAGACAGAGACAGGGACAGAGACAGACAGCACGATAAAGAGACAGAGACAGAGACAGACAGCACGATACAGAGACAGAGACAGAGACAGACAGCAGGATAAAGAGACAGAGACAGAGACAGACAGCACGATACAGAGACAGAGACAGAGACAGACAGCACGATAAAGAGACAGAGACAGAGACAGACAGCACGATAAAGAGACAGAGACAGAGACAGAGACAGACAGCACGATACAGAGACAGAGACAGAGACAGACAGCACGATACAGAGACAGAGACAGACAGCACGATACAGAGACAGAGACAGAGAGAGACAGCACGATACAGAGACAGAGACAGAGACAGAGACAGAGAGAGACAGAACGATAAAGAAACAGAGACAGAGTCAGACAGCACGACACAGAGGCAGAGACAGACAGCACGATAAAGAGACAGAGACAGAGACAGACAGCATGACACAGAGACAGAGACAGAGACAGACAGTACGATACAGAGACAGAGACAGAGACAGAGACAGACAGCACGATAAAGAGACAGAGACAGAGACAGACAGCACGATACAGAGACAGAGACAGACAGCACGATACAGAGACAGAGACAGAGACAGACAGCACGACACAGAGATAGAGACAGAGACAGACAGCACGATACAGAGACAGAGACAGAGACAGAGACATACAGCACGATAAAGAGACAGAGACAGAGACAGACAGCACGATAAAGAGACAGAGACAGAGACAGACAGCACGATACAGAGACAGAGACAGACAGCAAGATACAGAGACAGAGACAGACAGCACGATAAAGAGACAGAGACAGAGACAGACAGCACGATACAGAGACATAGACAGAGACAGACAGCACGATACAGAGACAGAGACAGAGACAGACAGCACGATACAGAGACAGAGACAGAGACAGACAGCACGATAAAGAGACAGAGACAGAGACAGACAGCACGATACAGAGACAGAGACAGACAGCAGGATAAAGAGACAGAGACAGAGACAGACAGCACGATAAAGAGACAGAGACAGAGACAGACAGCACGACACAGAGACAGAGACAGACAGCACGATACAGAGACAGAGACAGAGACAGAGACAGACAGCACGATACAGAGACAGAGACAGAGACAGACAGCACGATACAGAGACAGAGACAGAGACAGACAGCACGATACAGAGACAGAGACAGACAGCACGATACAGAGACAGAGACAGAGACAGACAGCACGATACAGAGACAGAGACAGAGACAGACAGCACGATAAAGAGACAGAGACAGAGACAGACAGCACGATAAAGAGACAGAGACAGACAGCACGATGCAGAGACAGAGACAGAGACAGACAGCACGATAAAGAGACAGAGACAGAGACAGGCAGCACGATACAGAGACAGAGACAGAGACAGAGACAGACAGCACGATACAGAGACAGAGACAGAGACAGACAGCACGATACAGAGACAGAGACAGAGACAGACAGCACGATACAGAGACAGAGACAGACAGCACGATAAAGAGACAGAGACCGAGACAGACAGCACGATACAGAGACAGAGACAGACAGCACGATACAGAGACAGAGACAGAGACAGACAGCACGATACAGAGACAGAGACAGACAGCACGATACAGAGACAGAGACAGAGACAGACAGCACGATACAGAGACAGAGACAGAGACAGACAGCACGATACAGAGACAGAGACAGACAGCACGATAAAGAGACAGAGACAGAGACAGACAGCACGATACAGAGACAGAGACAGAGACAGACAGCACGATACAGAGACAGAGACAGACAGCACGATACAGGGACAGAGACAGAGACAGACAGCACGATACAGAGACAGAGACAGAGACAGACAGCACGATACAGAGACAGAGACAGACAGCACGATAAAGAGACAGAGACAGAGACAGACTGCACGATACAGAGACAGAGACAGAGACAGACAGCACGATACAGGGACAGAGACATAGACAGACAGCACGATACAGAGACAGAGACAGACAGCACGAGACAGAGACAGAGACAGACAGCACGATACAGAGACAGACAGCACGATAAAGAGACAGAGTCAGGGACAGAGACAGACAGCAGGATAAAGAGACAGAGACAGAGACAGACAGCACGATACAGAGACAGAGACAGAGGCAGACAGCACGATAAAGAGACAGAGACAGAGACAGACAGCACGATAAAGAGACAGAGACAGAGACAGAGACAGACAGCACGATACAGAGACAGAGACAGACAGCACGATAAAGAGACAGAGACAGACAGCATGACACAGAGACAGAGACAGAGACAGACAGCACGATACAGAGACAGAGACAGAGACAGACAGCACGATAAAGAGACAGAGACAGACAGCACGATACAGAGACAGAGACAGACAGCACGATACAGAGACAGAGACAGACAGCACGACACAGAGATAGAGACAGAGACAGACAGCACGATACAGAGACAGAGACAGAGACAGACAGCACGATAAAGAGACAGAGACAGAGACAGACAGCACGATAAAGAGACAGAGACAGACAGCACGATAAAGAGACAGAGACAGACAGCACGATAAATAGACAGAGACAGAGACAGACAGCACGATACAGAGACAGAGACAGAGACAGACAGCACGATAAAGAGACAGAGACAGAGACAGACAGCACGAAAAAGAGACAGAGACAGAGACAGACAGCACGATACAGAGACAGAGACAGAGACAGACAGCACGATACAGAGACAGAGACAGAGACAGACAGCACGATACAGAGACAGAGACAGAGACAGACAGCACGATACAGAGACAGAGACAGAGACAGACAGCACGATACAGAGACAGAGACAGACAGCAAGATACAGAGACAGAGACAGACAGCACGATAAAGAGACAGAGACAGAGACAGACAGCATGATACAGAGACAGAGACAGACAGCACGATACAGAGACAGAGAAAGAGACAGACAGCACGATACAGAGACAGAGACAGACAGCACGATACAGAGACAGAGACAGACAGCACGATAAAGAGACAGAGACAGAGACAGACAGCACGATAAAGAGACAGAGACAGAGACAGACAGCACGATACTGAGACAGAGACAGAGACAGACAACACGATACAGAGACAGAGACAGAGACAGACAGCACGATACAGAGACAGAGACAGACAGCACGATACAGAGACAGAGACAGACAGCACGATACAGAGACAGAGACAGAGTCAGACAGCACGATAAATAGACAGAGACAGAGACAGACAGCACGATAAAGAGACAGAGCCAGACAGCACGATGCAGAGACAGAGACAGAGACAGACAGCACAATAAAGAGACAGAGACAGACAGCATGATACAGAGACAGAGACAGAGACAGAGACAGACAGCACGATACAGAGACAGAGACAGACAGCACGATACAGAGACAGAGACAGAGACAGACAGCACGATACAGAGACAGAGACAGACAGCACGATAAAGAGACAGAGACAGAGACAGACAGCACGATAAAGAGACAGAGACAGAGACAGACAGCACGATACAGAGACAGAGACAGAGACAGACAGCACGATAAAGAGACAGAGACAGAGACAGACAGCACGATACAGAGACAGAGACAGAGACAGACAGCACGATACAGAGACAGAGACAGAGACAGACAGCACGATACAGAGACAGAGACAGAGACAGACAGCACGATACAGAGACAGAGACAGAGACAGACAGCACGATACAGAGACAGAGACAGAGACAGACAGCACGATACAGAGACTGAGACAGAGACAGACAGCACGATACAGAGACAGAGACAGACAGCACGATAAAGAGACTGAGACAGAGACAGACAGCACGATACAGAGACAGAGACAGACAGCACGATACAGAGACAGAGACAGAGACAGACAGCACGATACAGAGACAGAGACAGAGACAGACAGCATGATACAGAGACAGAGACAGACAGCACGATAAAGAGACAGAGACAGAGACAGACTGCACGATACAGAGACAGAGACAGAGACAGACAGCACGATACAGGGACAGAGACATAGACAGACAGCACGATACAGAGACAGACACAGAGACAGACTGCACGATACAGAGACAGACACAGAGACAGACAGCACGATACAGAGACAGACAGCACGATAAAGAGACAGAGACAGGGACAGAGACAGACAGCACGATAAAGAGACAGAGACAGAGACAGACAGCACGATACAGAGACAGAGACAGACAGCAGGATAAAGAGACAGAGACAGAGACAGACAGCACGATACAGAGACAGAGACAGAGACAGACAGCACGATAAAGAGACAGAGACAGAGACAGACAGCACGATAAAGAGACAGAGACAGAGACAGACAGCACGATATAGAGACAGAGACAGACAGCACGATAAAGAGACAGAGACAGAGACAGACAGCACGATACAGAGACAGAGACAGAGACAGAGAGAGGCAGCACGATAAAGAGACAGAGACAGAGACAGTGTCAGACAGCACGACACAGAGACAGAGACAGACAGCACGATAAAGAGACAGAGACAGAGACAGACAGCATGACACAGAGACAGAGACAGAGACAGACAGCACGATACAGAGACAGAGACAGAGACAGACAGCACGATAAAGAGACAGAGACAGAGACAGAGACAGACAGCACGATAAAGAGACAGAGACAGAGACAGACAGCACGATACAGAGACAGAGACAGACAGCACGATACAGAGACAGAGACAGAGACAGACAGCACGATAAAGAGACAGAGACAGAGACAGACAGCACGATACAGAGACAGAGACAGACAGCACGATACAGAGACTGAGACAGAGACAGAGACAGACAGCACGACACAGAGATAGAGACAGAGACAGACAGCACGATACAGAGACAGAGACAGAGACAGACAGCACGATAAAGAGACAGAGACAGAGACAGACAGCACGATACAGAGACAGAGACAGACAGCAAGATACAGAGACAGAGACAGACAGCACGATAAAGAGACAGAGACAGAGACAGACAGCACGATACAGAGACAGAGACAGAGACAGACAGCACGATACAGAGACAGAGACAGACCCAGACAGCACGATACAGAGACAGAGACAGAGACAGACAGCACGATACAGAGACAGAGACAGACAGCACGATAAAGAGACAGAGACAGACAGCACGATAAAGAGACAGAGACAGAGACAGACAGCACGATACTGAGACAGAGACAGACAGCACGATACAGAGACAGAGACAGAGACAGACAGCACGATACAGAGACAGAGACAGAGACAGACAGCACGATACAGAGACAGAGACAGAGACAGACAGCACGATACAGAGACAGAGACAGACAGCACGATACAGAGACAGAGACAGAGACAGACAGCACGATAAAGAGACAGAGACAGAGACAGACAGCACAATACAGAGACAGAGACAGAGACAGACAGCACGATACAGAGACAGAGACAGAGACAGACAGCACGATACAGAGACAGAGACAGAGACAGACAGCACGATACAGAGACAGAGACAGACAGCACGATAAAGAGACAGAGACAGAGACAGACAGCACGATAAAGAGACAGAGACAGACAGCACGATACAGAGACAGAGACAGACAGCACGATACAGAGACAGAGACAGACAGCACGATACAGAGACAGAGAGAGACAGCACGATGCAGAGACAGAGACAGAGACAGACAGCACGATAAAGAGACAGAGACAGAGACAGACAGCACGATACAGAGACAGAGACAGACAGCACGATACAGAGACAGAGACAGAGACAGACAGCACGATACAGAGACAGAGACAGAGACAGACAGCACGATACAGAGACAGAGACAGACAGCACGATAAAGAGACAGAGACAGAGACAGACAGCACGATAAAGAGACAGAGACAGAGACAGACAGCACGATACAGAGACAAAGACAGAGACAGACAGCACGATACAGGGACAGAGACAGAGACAGACAGCACGATACAGAGACAGAGACAGAGACAGACAGCACGATACAGAGACAGAGACAGAGACAGAGACAGACAGCACGATACAGAGACAGAGACAGAGACAGACAGCACGATACAGAGACAGAGACAGACAGCACGATAAAGAGACAGAGACAGAGACAGACAGCACGATACAGAGACAGAGACAGAGACAGACAGCACGATACAGAGACAGAGACAGACAGCACGATACAGAGACAGAGACAGAGACAGACAGCACGATACAGATACAGAGACAGAGACAGACAGCACGATACAGAGACAGAGACAGAGACAGACAGCACGATAAAGAGACAGAGACAGACAGCACGATAAAGAGACAGAGACAGAGACAGACAGCACGATACAGAGACAGAGACAGACAGCACGATGCAGAGACAGAGACAGAGACAGACAGCACGATAAAGAGACAGAGACAGAGACAGACAGCACGATACAGAGACAGAGACAGAGACAGACAGCACGATACAGAGACAGAGACAGACAGCACGATAAAGAGACAGAGACAGAGACAGACAGCACGATAAAGAGACAGAGACAGAGACAGACAGCACGATACAGAGACAGAGACAGAGACAGACAGCACGATACAGGGACAGAGACAGAGACAGACAGCACGATACAGAGACAGAGACAGAGACAGACAGCACGATACAGAGACAGAGACAGAGACAGAGACAGACAGCACGATACAGAGACAGAGACAGAGACAGACAGCACGATACAGAGACAGAGACAGACAGCACGATAAAGAGACAGAGACAGAGACAGACAGCACGATACAGAGACAGAGACAGAGACAGACAGCACGATACAGAGACAGAGACAGACAGCACGATACAGAGACAGAGACAGAGACAGACAGCACGATACAGATACAGAGACAGAGACAGACAGCACGATACAGAGACAGAGACAGAGACAGACAGCACGATAAAGAGACAGAGACAGAGACAGACTGCACGATACAGAGACAGAGACAGAGACAGACAGCACGATACAGGGACAGAGACATAGACAGACAGCACGATACAGAGACAGAGACAGAGACAGACAGCACGATACAGAGACAGAGACAGAGACAGACAGCACGATACAGAGACAGACAGCACGATAAAGAGAAAGAGACAGGGACAGAGACAGACAGCACGATAAAGAGACAGAGACAGAGACAGACAGCACGATACAGAGACAGAGACAGAGACAGACAGCAGGATAAAGAGACAGAGACAGAGACAGACAGCACGATAAAGAGACAGAGACAGAGACAGACAGCACGATAAAGAGACAGAGACAGAGACAGAGACAGACAGCACGATACAGAGACAGAGACAGAGACAGACAGCACGATACAGAGACAGAGACAGACAGCACGATACAGAGACAGAGACAGAGACAGACAGCACGATACAGAGACAGAGACAGAGACAGACAGCACGATACAGAGACAGAGACAGAGACAGACAGCACGATATAGAGACAGAGACAGAGACAGACAGCACGATACAGAGACAGAGACAGAGACAGAGAGACAGCACGATAAAGAAACAGAGACAGAGTCAGACAGCACGACACAGAGACAGAGACAGACAGCACGATAAAGAGACAGAGACAGAGACAGACAGCATGACACAGAGACAGAGACAGAGACAGACAGCACGATACAGAGACAGAGACAGAGACAGAGACAGACAGCACGATAAAGAGACAGAGACAGAGACAGACAGCACGATACAGAGACAGAGACAGACAGCACGATACAGAGACAGAGACAGAGACAGACAGCACGACACAGAGATAGAGACAGAGACAGACAGCACGATACAGAGACAGAGACAGAGACAGAGACATACAGCACGATAAAGAGACAGAGACAGAGACAGACAGCACGATAAAGAGACAGAGACAGAGACAGACAGCACGATACAGAGACAGAGACAGACAGCAAGATACAGAGACAGAGACAGACAGCACGATAAAGAGACAGAGACAGAGACAGACAGCACGATACAGAGACAGAGACAGAGACAGACAGCACGATACAGAGACAGAGACAGAGACAGACAGCACGATACAGAGACAGAGACAGAGACAGACAGCACGATACAGAGACAGAGACAGACAGCACGATACAGAGACAGAGACAGAGTCAGACAGCACGATACAGAGACAGAGACAGAGACAGACAGCACGATACAGAGACAGAGACAGAGACAGACAGCACGATACAGAGACAGAGACAGACAGCACGATAAAGAGACAGAGACAGAGACAGACAGCATGACACAGAGACAGAGACAGAGACAGACAGCACGATACAGAGACAGAGACAGAGACAGACAGCACGATACAGAGACAGAGACAGAGACAGACAGCACGATACAGAGACAGAGACAGAGACAGACAGCATGACACAGAGACAGAGACAGAGTCAGACAGCACGATACAGAGACAGAGACAGAGACAGACAGCACGATACAGAGACAGAGACAGAGACAGACAGCACGATACAGAGACAGAGACAGAGACAGACAGCACGATACAGAGACAGAGACAGACAGCACGATAAAGAGACAGAGACAGAGACAGACAGCATGACACAGAGACAAAGACAGAGACAGACAGCACGATACAGAGACAGAGACAGAGACAGAGACAGACAGCACGATAAAGAGACAGAGACAGAGACAGACAGCACGATACAGAGACAGAGACAGACAGCACGATACAGAGACAGAGACAGAGACAGACAGCACGACACAGAGATAGAGACAGAGACAGACAGCACGATACAGAGACAGAGACAGAGACAGAGACATACAGCACGATAAAGAGACAGAGACAGAGACAGACAGCACGATAAAGAGACAGAGACAGAGACAGACAGCACGATACAGAGACAGAGACAGACAGCAAGATACAGAGACAGAGACAGACAGCACGATAAAGAGACAGAGACAGAGACAGACAGCACGAAACTGAGACAGAGACAGAGACAGACAGCACGATACAGAGACAGAGACAGAGACAGACAGCACGATACAGAGACAGAGACAGAGACAGACAGCACGATACAGAGACAGAGACAGACAGCACGATACAGAGACAGAGACAGAGTCAGACAGCACGATAAATAGACAGAGACAGAGACAGACAGCACGATAAAGAGACAGAGACAGACAGCACGATGCAGAGACAGAGACAGAGACAGACAGCACGATAAAGAGACAGAGACAGAGACAGACAGCACGATACAGAGACAGAGACAGAGACAGACAGCACGATACAGAGACAGAGACAGACAGCACGATAAAGAGACAGAGACAGAGACAGACAGCACGATACAGAGACAGAGACAGACAGCACGATACAGAGACAGAGACAGACAGCACGATACAGAGACAGAGACAGAGACAGACAGCACGATACAGAGACAGAGACAGAGACAGACAGCACGATACAGAGACAGAGACAGACAGCACGATACAGAGACAGAGACAGAGACAGACAGCACGATAAAGAGACAGAGACAGAGACAGACAGCACAATACAGAGACAGAGACAGAGACAGACAGCACGATACAGAGACAGAGACAGAGACAGACAGCACGATACAGAGACAGAGACAGAGACAGACAGCACGATACAGAGACAGAGACAGACAGCACGATAAAGAGACAGAGACAGAGACAGACAGCACGATAAAGAGACAGAGACAGACAGCACGATACAGAGACAGAGACAGACAGCACGATACAGAGACAGAGACAGACAGCACGATACAGAGACAGAGACAGACAGCACGATGCAGAGACAGAGACAGAGACAGACAGCACGATAAAGAGACAGAGACAGAGACAGACAGCACGATACAGAGACAGAGACAGAGAGACAGCACGATAAAGAAACAGAGACAGAGTCAGACAGCACGACACAGAGACAGAGACAGACAGCACGATAAAGAGACAGAGACAGAGACAGACAGCATGACACAGAGACAGAGACAGAGACAGACAGCACGATACAGAGACAGAGACAGAGACAGAGACAGACAGCACGATAAAGAGACAGAGACAGAGACAGACAGCACGATACAGAGACAGAGACAGACAGCACGATACAGAGACAGAGACAGAGACAGACAGCACGACACAGAGATAGAGACAGAGACAGACAGCACGATACAGAGACAGAGACAGAGACAGAGACATACAGCACGATAAAGAGAGAGAGACAGAGACAGACAGCACGATAAAGAGACAGAGACAGAGACAGACAGCACGATACAGAGACAGAGACAGAGACAGACAACACGATAAAGAGACAGAGACAGAGACAGACAGCACGATAAAGAGACAGAGACAGACAGCACGATAAAGAGACAGAGACAGAGACAGACAGCAAGATACAGAGACAGAGACAGACAGCAAGATACAGAGACAGAGACAGAGACAGACAGCACGATAAAGAGATAGAGACAGAGACAGACAGCAAGATACAGAGACAGAGACAGACAGCACGATAAAGAGACAGAGACAGAGACAGACAGCACGATACAGAGACAGAGACAGACAGCACGATACAGAGACAGAGACAGAGACAGACAGCACGATACAGAGACAGAGACAGACAGCACGATACAGAGACAGAGACAGACAGCAGGATAAATAGACAGAGACAGAGACAGACAGCACGATAAAGAGACAGAGACAGAGACAGACAGGACGATACTGAGACAGAGACAGAGACAGACAGCACGATACAGAGACAGAGACAGAGACAGACAGCACGATACAGAGACAGAGACAGAGTCAGACAGCACGATACAGAGACAGAGACAGACAGCACGATACAGAGACAGAGACAGAGTCAGACAGCACGATAAATAGACAGAGACAGAGACAGACAGCACGATAAAGAGACAGAGACAGACAGCACGATGCAGAGACAGAGACAGACAGCATGATACAGAGACAGAGACAGAGACAGACAGCACGATAAAGAGACAGAGACAGAGACAGACAGCACGATACAGAGACAGAGACAGAGACAGACAGCACGATACAGAGACAGAGACAGACAGCACGATAAAGAGACAGAGACAGAGACAGACAGCACGATACAGAGACAGAGACAGACAGCACGATACAGAGACAGAGACAGACAGCACGATACAGAGACAGAGACAGAGACAGACAGCACGATACAGAGACAGAGACAGACAGCACGATAAAGAGACAGAGACAGAGACAGACAGCACGATAAAGAGACAGAGACAGAGACAGACAGCACGATACTGAGACAGAGACAGAGACAGACAGCACGATACAGAGACAGAGACAGAGACAGACAGCACGATACAGAGACAGAGACAGACAGCACGATACAGAGACAGAGACAGACAGCACGATACAGAGACAGAGACAGAGTCAGACAGCACGATAAATAGACAGAGACAGAGACAGACAGCACGATAAAGAGACAGAGACAGACAGCACGATGCAGAGACAGAGACAGAGACAGACAGCACGATAAAGAGACAGAGACAGACAGCACGATACAGAGACAGAGACAGAGACAGACAGCACGATACAGAGACAGAGACAGACAGCACGATACAGAGACAGAGACAGAGACAGACAGCACGATACAGAGACAGAGACAGAGACAGACAGCACGATACAGAGACAGAGACAGACAGCACGATAAAGAGACAGAGACAGAGACAGACAGCACGATAAAGAGACAGAGACAGAGACAGACAGCACGATACAGAGACAGAGACAGAGACAGACAGCTCGATACAGAGACAGAGACAGAGACAGACATCACGATACAGAGACAGAGACAGAGACAGAGACAGACAGCACGATACAGAGACAGAGACAGAGACAGACAGCACGATACAGAGACAGAGACAGACAGCACGATAAAGAGACTGAGACAGAGACAGACAGCACGATACAGAGACAGAGACAGACAGCACGATACAGAGACAGAGACAGAGACAGACAGCACGATACAGAGACAGAGACAGAGACAGACAGCATGATACAGAGACAGAGACAGACAGCACGATAAAGAGACAGAGACAGACTGCACGATACAGAGACAGAGACAGAGACAGACAGCACGATACAGGGACAGAGACATAGACAGACAGCACGATACAGAGACAGACACAGAGACAGACAGCACGATACAGAGACAGAGACAGACAGCACGATGCAGAGACAGACAGCACGATAAAGAGACAGAGACAGGGACAGAGACAGACAGCACGATAAAGAGACTGAGACAGAGACAGACAGCACGATACAGAGACAGAGACAGACAGCAGGATAAAGAGACAGAGACAGAGACAGACAGCACGATACAGAGACAGAGACAGAGACAGACAGCACGATACAGAGACAGAGACAGAGACAGACAGCACGATAAAGAGACAGAGACAGAGACAGACAGCACGATAAAGAGACAGAGACAGAGTCAGACAGCACGATACAGAGACAGAGACAGAGAGCACGATACAGAGACAGAGACAGACAGCACGATACAGAGACAGAGACAGAGACAGAGACAGACAGCACGATACAGAGACAGAGACAGAGAGCACGATACAGAGACAGAGACAGAGACAGACAGCACGATACAGAGACAGAGACAGAGACAGACAGCACGATACAGAGACAGAGACAGAGACAGAGAGAGGCAGCACGATAAAGAGACAGAGACAGAGACAGAGTCAGACAGCACGACACAGAGACAGAGACAGGCAGCACGATAAAGAGACAGAGACAGAGACAGACAGCATGACACAGAGACAGAGACAGAGACAGACAGCACGATACAGAGACAGAGACAGAGACAGACAGCACGATAAAGAGACAGAGACAGAGACAGACAGCACGATACAGAGACAGGGACAGACAGCACGATACAGAGACAGAGACAGAGACAGAGACAGACAGCACGACACAGAGATAGAGACAGAGACAGACAGCACGATACAGAGACAGAGACAGAGACAGACAGCACGATAAAGAGACAGAGACAGAGACAGACAGCACGATAAAGAGACAGAGACAGAGACAGACAGCACGATACAGGGACAGAGACAGACAGCAAGATACAGAGACAGAGACAGACAGCACGATAAAGAGACAGAGACAGAGACAGACAGCACGATACAGAGACAGAGACAGAGACAGACAGCACGATACAGAGACAGAGACAGACCCAGACAGCACGATACAGAGACAGAGACAGAGACAGACAGCACGATACAGAGACAGAGACAGACAGCACGATAAAGAGACAGAGACAGAGACAGACAGCACGATAAAGAGACAGAGACAGAGACAGACAGCACGATACTGAGACAGAGACAGACAGCACGATACAGAAACAGAGACAGAGACAGACGGCACGATACAGAGACAGAGACAGAGACAGACAGCACGATACAGAGACAGAGACAGAGACAGACAGCACGATACAGAGACAGAGACAGACAGCACGATACAGAGACAGAGACAGAGTCAGACAGCACGATAAATAGACAGAGACAGAGACAGACAGCATGATAAAGAGACAGAGACAGACAGCACGATGCAGAGACAGAGACAGAGACAGACAGCACGATACAGAGACAGAGACAGAGACAGACAGCACGATACAGAGACAGAGACAGACAGCACGATAAAGAGACAGAGACAGAGACAAACAGCACAATACAGAGACAGAGACAGAGACAGACAGCACGATACAGAGACAGAGACAGAGACAGACAGCACGATACAGAGACAGAGACAGAGACAGACAGCACGATACAGAGACAGAGACAGACAGCACGATACAGAGACAGAGACAGAGACAGACAGCACGATACAGAGACAGAGACAGACAGCACGATACAGAGACAGAGACAGAGTCAGACAGAACGATAAATAGACAGAGACAGAGACAGACAGCACGATAAAGAGACAGAGACAGACAGCACGATGCAGAGACAGAGACAGAGACAGACAGCACGATAAAGAGACAGAGACAGAGACAGACAGCACGATACAGAGACAGAGACAGACAGCACGATACAGAGACAGAGACAGAGACAGACAGCACGATACAGAGACAGAGACAGAGACAGACAGCACGATACAGAGACAGAGACAGACAGCACGATAAAGAGACAGAGACAGAGACAGACAGCACGATAAAGAGACAGAGACAGAGACAGACAGCACGATACAGAGACAGAGACAGAGACAGACAGCACGATACAGGGACAGAGACAGAGACAGACAGCACGATACAGAGACAGAGACAGAGACAGACAGCACGATACAGAGACAGAGACAGAGACAGAGACAGACAGCACGATACAGAGACAGAGACAGAGACAGACAGCACGATACAGAGACAGAGACAGACAGCACGATAAAGAGACAGAGACAGAGACAGACAGCACGATACAGAGACAGAGACAGAGACAGACAGCACGATACAGAGACAGAGACAGACAGCACGATACAGAGACAGAGACAGACAGCACGATACAGATACAGAGACAGAGACAGACAGCACGATACAGAGACAGAGACAGAGACAGACAGCACGATAAAGAGACAGAGACAGAGACAGACTGCACGATACAGAGACAGAGACAGAGACAGACAGCACGATACAGGGACAGAGACATAGACAGACAGCACGATACAGAGACAGAGACAGAGACAGACAGCACGATACAGAGACAGAGACAGAGACAGACAGCACGATACAGAGACAGACAGCACGATAAAGAGACAGAGACAGGGACAGAGACAGACAGCACGATAAAGAGACAGAGACAGAGACAGACAGCACGATACAGAGACAGAGACAGAGACAGACAGCAGGATAAAGAGACAGAGACAGAGACAGACAGCACGATAAAGAGACAGAGACAGAGACAGAGACAGACAGCACGATACAGAGACAGAGACAGAGACAGACAGCACGATACAGAGACAGAGACAAACAGCACAATACAGAGACAGAGACAGAGACAGACAGCACGATACAGAGACAGAGACAGACAGCACGATAAAGAGACAGAGACAGAGACAGACAGCACGATAAAGAGACAGAGACAGAGACAGACAGCACGATACTGAGACAGAGACAGAGACAGACAGCACGATACAGAGACAGAGACAGAGACAGACAGCACGATACAGAGACAGAGACAGACAGCACGATACAGAGACAGAGACAGACAGCACGATACAGAGACAGAGACAGAGTCAGACAGCACGATAAATAGACAGAGACAGAGACAGACAGCACGATAAAGAGACAGAGACAGACAGCACGATGCAGAGACAGAGACAGAGACAGACAGCACGATAAAGAGACAGAGACAGACAGCACGATACAGAGATAGAGACAGAGACAGAGACAGACAGCACGATACAGAGACAGAGACAGAGACAGACAGCACGATACAGAGACAGAGACAGAGACAGACAGCACGATACAGAGACAGAGACAGACAGCACGATAAAGAAACAGAGACAGAGACAGACAGCACGATAAAGAGACAGAGACAGAGACAGACAGCACGATACAGAGACAGAGACAGAGACAGACAGCACGATACAGAGACAGAGACAGAGACAGACAGCTCGATACAGAGACAGAGACAGAGAAAGACAGCACGATACAGAGACAGAGACAGAGACAGAGACAGACAGCACGATACAGAGACAGAGACAGAGACAGACAGCACGATACAGAGACAGAGACAGACAGCACGATAAAGAGACTGAGACAGAGACAGACAGCACGATACAGAGACAGAGACAGACAGCACGATACAGAGACAGAGACAGAGACAGACAGCACGATACAGAGACAGAGACAGAGACAGACAGCATGATACAGAGACAGAGACAGACAGCACGATAAAGAGACAGAGACAGACTGCACGATACAGAGACAGAGACAGAGACAGACAGCACGATACAGGGACAGAGACATAGACAGACAGCACGATACAGAGACAGACACAGAGACAGACTGCACGATACAGAGACAGACACAGAGACAGACAGCACGATACAGAGACAGACAGCACGATAAAGAGACAGAGACAGGGACAGAGACAGACAGCACGATAAAGAGACAGAGACAGAGACAGACAGCACGATACAGAGACAGAGACAGACAGCAGGATAAAGAGACAGAGACAGAGACAGACAGCACGATACAGAGACAGAGACAGAGACAGACAGCACGATACAGAGACAGAGACAGAGACAGACAGCACGATAAAGAGACAGAGACAGAGACAGACAGCACGATAAAGAGACAGAGACAGAGACAGACAGCACGATACAGAGACAGAGACAGAGAGCACGATACAGAGACAGAGACAGACAGCACGATACAGAGACAGAGACAGAGACAGAGACAGACAGCACGATACAGAGACAGAGACAGAGAGCACGATACAGAGACAGAGACAGAGACAGACAGCACGATACAGAGACAGAGACAGAGACAGACAGCACGATACAGAGACAGAGACAGAGACAGACAGCACGATACAGAGACAGAGACAGAGACAGAGAGAGGCAGCACGATAAAGAGACAGAGACAGAGACAGAGACAGAGTCAGACAGCACGACACAGAGACAGAGACAGGCAGCACGATAAAGAGACAGAGACAGAGACAGACAGCATGACACAGAGACAGAGACAGAGACAGACAGCACGATACAGAGACAGAGACTGAGACAGAGACAGACAGCACGATACAGAGACAGGGACAGACAGCACGATACAGAGACAGAGACAGAGACAGAGACAGACAGCACGACACAGAGATAGAGACAGAGACAGACAGCACGATACAGAGACAGAGACAGAGACAGACAGCACGATAAAGAGACAGAGACAGAGACAGACAGCACGATAAAGAGACAGAGACAGAGACAGACAGCACGATACAGGGACAGAGACAGACAGCAAGATACAGAGACAGAGACAGAGACAGACAGCACGATAAAGAGACAGAGACAGACAGCACGATAAAGAGACAGAGACAGAGACAGACAGCACGATACAGAGACAGAGACAGACAGCACAATACAGAGACAGAGACAGAGACAGACAGCACGATACATAGACAGAGACAGAGACAGACAGCACGATACAGAGACAGAGACAGACCCAGACAGCACGATACAGAGACAGAGACAGAGACAGACAGCACGATACAGAGACAGAGACAGACAGCACGATAAAGAGACAGAGACAGAGACAGACAGCACGATAAAGAGACAGAGACAGAGACAGACAGCACGATACTGAGACAGAGACAGACAGCACGATACAGAAACAGAGACAGAGGCAGACGGCACGATACAGAGACAGAGACAGAGACAGACAGCACGATACAGAGACAGAGACAGAGACAGACAGCACGATACAGAGACAGAGACAGACAGCACGATACAGAGACAGAGACAGAGTCAGACAGCACGATAAATAGACAGAGACAGAGACAGACAGCATGATAAAGAGACAGAGACAGACAGCACGATACAGAGACAGAGACAGAGACAGACAGCACGATACAGAGACAGAGACAGAGACAGACAGCACGATAAAGAGACAGAGACAGAGACAGACAGCACAATACAGAGACAGAGACAGAGACAGACAGCACGATACAGAGACAGAGACAGAGACAGACAGCACGATACAGAGACAGAGACAGAGACAGACAGCACGATACAGAGACAGAGACAGACAGCACGATAAAGAGACAGAGACAGAGACAGACAGCACGATAAAGAGACAGAGACAGACAGCACGATACAGAGACAGAGACAGAGACAGACAGCACGATACAGAGACAGAGACAGACAGCACGATAAAGAGACAGAGACAGAGACAGAGACAGACAGCACGATACAGAGACAGAGACAGAGACAGACAGCACGATACAGAGACAGAGACAGACAGCACGATAAAGAGACAGAGACAGAGACAGAGACAGACAGCACGATAAAGAGACAGAGACAGAGACAGACAGCACGATACAGAGACAGAGACAGAGACAGACAGCACGATACAGGGACAGAGACAGAGACAGACAGAACGATAAATAGACAGAGACAGAGACAGACAGCACGATAAAGAGACAGAGACAGACAGCACGATGCAGAGACAGAGACAGAGACAGACAGCACGATAAAGAGACAGAGACAGAGACAGACAGCACGATACAGAGACAGAGACAGACAGCACGATACAGAGACAGAGACAGAGACAGACAGCACGATACAGAGACAGAGACAGAGACAGACAGCACGATACAGAGACAGAGACAGACAGCACGATAAAGAGACAGAGACAGAGACAGACAGCACGATAAAGAGACAGAGACAGAGACAGACAGCACGATACAGAGACAGAGACAGAGACAGACAGCACGATACAGGGACAGAGACAGAGACAGACAGCACGATACAGAGACAGAGACAGAGACAGACAGCACGATACAGAGACAGAGACAGAGACAGAGACAGACAGCACGATACAGAGACAGAGACAGAGACAGACAGCACGATACAGAGACAGAGACAGACAGCACGATAAAGAGACAGAGACAGAGACAGACAGCACGATACAGAGACAGAGACAGAGACAGACAGCACGATACAGAGACAGAGACAGACAGCACGATACAGAGACAGAGACAGACAGCACGATACAGATACAGAGACAGAGACAGACAGCACGATACAGAGACAGAGACAGAGACAGACAGCACGATAAAGAGACAGAGACAGAGACAGACTGCACGATACAGAGACAGAGACAGAGACAGACAGCACGATACAGGGACAGAGACATAGACAGACAGCACGATACAGAGACAGAGACAGAGACAGACAGCACGATACAGAGACAGAGACAGAGACAGACAGCACGATACAGAGACAGACAGCACGATAAAGAGACAGAGACAGGGACAGAGACAGACAGCACGATAAAGAGACAGAGACAGAGACAGACAGCACGATACAGAGACAGAGACAGAGACAGACAGCAGGATAAAGAGACAGAGACAGAGACAGACAGCACGATACAGAGACAGAGACAGAGACAGACAGCACGATAAAGAGACAGAGACAGAGACAGACAGCACGATACAGAGACAGAGACAGAGACAGACAGCACGATACAGAGACAGAGACAAACAGCACGATACAGAGACAGAGACAGAGACAGACAGCACGATACAGAGACAGAGACAGACAGCACGATAAAGAGACAGAGACAGAGACAGACAGCACGATAAAGAGACAGAGACAGAGACAGACAGCACGATACAGAGACAGAGACAGAGACAGACAGCACGATAAAGAGACAGAGACAGACAGCACGATACAGAGACAGAGACAGAGACAGACAGCACGATACAGAGACAGAGACAGACAGCACGATACAGAGACAGAGACAGAGTCAGACAGCACGATAAATAGACAGAGACAGAGACAGACAGCACGATAAAGAGACAGAGACAGACAGCACGATGCAGAGACAGAGACAGAGACAGACAGCACGATAAAGAGACAGAGACAGACAGCACGATACAGAGATAGAGACAGAGACAGAGACAGACAGCACGATACAGAGACAGAGACAGAGACAGACAGCACGATACAGAGACAGAGACAGAGACAGACAGCACGATACAGAGACAGAGACAGACAGCACGATAAAGAAACAGAGACAGAGACAGACAGCACGATAAAGAGACAGAGACAGAGACAGACAGCACGATACAGAGACAGAGACAGAGACAGACAGCACGATACAGAGACAGAGACAGAGACAGACAGCTCGATACAGAGACAGAGACAGAGAAAGACAGCACGATACAGAGACAGAGGCAGAGACAGAGACAGACAGCACGATACAGAGACAGAGACAGAGACAGACAGCACGATACAGAGACAGAGACAGACAGCACGATAAAGAGACTGAGACAGAGACAGACAGCACGATACAGAGACAGAGACAGACAGCACGATACAGAGACAGAGACAGAGACAGACAGCACGATACAGAGACAGAGACAGAGACAGACAGCATGATACAGAGACAGAGACAGACAGCACGATAAAGAGACAGAGACAGACTGCACGATACAGAGACAGAGACAGAGACAGACAGCACGATACAGGGACAGAGACATAGACAGACAGCACGATACAGAGACAGACACAGAGACAGACTGCACGATACAGAGACAGACACAGAGACAGACAGCACGATACAGAGACAGACAGCACGATAAAGAGACAGAGACAGGGACAGAGACAGACAGCACGATAAAGAGACAGAGACAGAGACAGACAGCACGATACAGAGACAGAGACAGACAGCAGGATAAAGAGACAGAGACAGAGACAGACAGCACGATACAGAGACAGAGACAGAGACAGACAGCACGATACAGAGACAGAGACAGAGACAGACAGCACGATAAAGAGACAGAGACAGAGACAGACAGCACGATAAAGAGACAGAGACAGAGACAGACAGCACGATACAGAGACAGAGACAGAGAGCACGATACAGAGACAGAGACAGACAGCACGATACAGAGACAGAGACAGAGACAGAGACAGACAGCACGATACAGAGACAGAGACAGAGAGCACGATACAGAGACAGAGACAGAGACAGACAGCACGATACAGAGACAGAGACAGAGACAGACAGCACGATACAGAGACAGAGACAGAGACAGACAGCACGATACAGAGACAGAGACAGAGACAGAGAGAGGCAGCACGATAAAGAGACAGAGACAGAGACAGAGACAGAGTCAGACAGCACGACACAGAGACAGAGACAGGCAGCACGATAAAGAGACAGAGACAGAGACAGACAGCATGACACAGAGACAGAGACAGAGACAGACAGCACGATACAGAGACAGAGACAGAGACAGAGACAGACAGCACGATACAGAGACAGGGACAGACAGCACGATACAGAGACAGAGACAGAGACAGAGACAGACAGCACGACACAGAGATAGAGACAGAGACAGACAGCACGATACAGAGACAGAGACAGAGACAGACAGCACGATAAAGAGACAGAGACAGAGACAGACAGCACGATAAAGAGACAGAGACAGAGACAGACAGCACGATACAGGGACAGAGACAGACAGCAAGATACAGAGACAGAGACAGAGAGCACGATAAAGAGACAGAGACAGAGACAGACAGCACGATACATAGACAGAGACAGAGACAGACAGCACGATACAGAGACAGAGACAGACCCAGACAGCACGATACAGAGACAGAGACAGAGACAGACAGCACGATACAGAGACAGAGACAGACAGCATGATAAAGAGACAGAGACAGAGACAGACAGCACGATAAAGAGACAGAGACAGAGACAGACAGCACGATACTGAGACAGAGACAGACAGCACGATACAGAGACAGAGACAGAGACAGACAGCACGATACAGAGACAGAGACAGAGACAGACAGCACGATACAGAGACAGAGACAGAGACAGACAGCACGATACAGAGACAGAGACAGACAGCACGATACAGAGACAGAGACAGAGTCAGACAGCACGATAAATAGACAGAGACAGAGACAGACAGCATGATAAAGAGACAGAGACAGACAGCACGATGCAGAGACAGAGACAGAGACAGACAGCACGATAAAGAGACAGAGACAGAGACAGACAGCACAATACAGAGACAGAGACAGAGACAGACAGCACGATACAGAGACAGAGACAGAGACAGACAGCACGATACAGAGACAGAGACAGAGACAGACAGCACGATACAGAGACAGAGACAGACAGCACGATAAAGAGACAGAGACAGAGACAGACAGCACGATAAAGAGACAGAGACAGACAGCACGATACAGAGACAGAGACAGAGAGCACGATACAGAGACAGAGACAGACAGCACGATACAGAGACAGAGACAGAGACAGAGACAGACAGCACGATACAGAGACAGAGACAGAGAGCACGATACAGAGACAGAGACAGAGACAGACAGCACGATACAGAGACGGAGACAGAGACAGACAGCACGATACAGAGACAGAGACAGAGACAGAGAGAGGCAGCACGATAAAGAGACAGAGACAGAGACAGAGTCAGACAGCACGACACAGAGACAGAGACAGGCAGCACGATAAAGAGACAGAGACAGAGACAGACAGCATGACACAGAGACAGAGACAGAGACAGACAGCACGATACAGGGACAGAGACAGAGAGCACGATACAGAGACAGAGACAGAGTCAGACAGCACGACACAGAGACAGAGACAGGCAGCACGATAAAGAGACAGAGACAGAGACAGACAGCATGACACAGAGACAGAGACAGAGACAGACAGCACGATACAGAGACAGAGACAGAGACAGAGACAGACAGCACGATACAGAGACAGGGACAGACAGCACGATACAGAGACAGAGACAGAGACAGAGACAGACAGCACGACACAGAGATAGAGACAGAGACAGACAGCACGATACAGAGACAGAGACAGAGACAGACAGCACGATAAAGAGACAGAGACAGAGACAGACAGCACGATAAAGAGACAGAGACAGAGACAGACAGCACGATACAGGGACAGAGACAGACAGCAAGATACAGAGACAGAGACAGAGAGCACGATAAAGAGACAGAGACAGAGACAGACAGCACGATACAGAGACAGAGACAGAGACAGACAGCACGATACAGAGACAGAGACAGACCCAGACAGCACGATACAGAGACAGAGACAGAGACAGACAGCACGATACAGAGACAGGGACAGACAGCACGATACAGAGACAGAGACAGAGACAGAGACAGACAGCACGACACAGAGATAGAGACAGAGACAGACAGCACGATACAGAGACAGAGACAGAGACAGACAGCACGATAAAGAGACAGAGACAGAGACAGACAGCACGATAAAGAGACAGAGACAGAGACAGACAGCACGATACAGGGACAGAGACAGACAGCAAGATACAGAGACAGAGACAGAGAGCACGATAAAGAGACAGAGACAGAGACAGACAGCACGATACATAGACAGAGACAGAGACAGACAGCACGATACAGAGACAGAGACAGACCCAGACAGCACGATACAGAGACAGAGACAGAGACAGACAGCACGATACAGAGACAGAGACAGACAGCATGATAAAGAGACAGAGACAGAGACAGACAGCACGATAAAGAGACAGAGACAGAGACAGACAGCACGATACTGAGACAGAGACAGACAGCACGATACAGAGACAGAGACAGAGACAGACAGCACGATACAGAGACAGAGACAGAGACAGACAGCACGATACAGAGACAGAGACAGAGACAGACAGCACGATACAGAGACAGAGACAGACAGCACGATACAGAGACAGAGACAGAGTCAGACAGCACGATAAATAGACAGAGACAGAGACAGACAGCATGATAAAGAGACAGAGACAGACAGCACGATGCAGAGACAGAGACAGAGACAGACAGCACGATAAAGAGACAGAGACAGAGACAGACAGCACAATACAGAGACAGAGACAGAGACAGACAGCACGATACAGAGACAGAGACAGAGACAGACAGCACGATACAGAGACAGAGACAGAGACAGACAGCACGATACAGAGACAGAGACAGACAGCACGATAAAGAGACAGAGACAGAGACAGACAGCACGATAAAGAGACAGAGACAGACAGCACGATACAGAGACAGAGACAGAGAGCACGATACAGAGACAGAGACAGACAGCACGATACAGAGACAGAGACAGAGACAGAGACAGACAGCACGATACAGAGACAGAGACAGAGAGCACGATACAGAGACAGAGACAGAGACAGACAGCACGATACAGAGACAGAGACAGAGACAGACAGCACGATACAGAGACAGAGACAGAGACAGAGAGAGGCAGCACGATAAAGAGACAGAGACAGAGACAGAGTCAGACAGCACGACACAGAGACAGAGACAGGCAGCACGATAAAGAGACAGAGACAGAGACAGACAGCATGACACAGAGACAGAGACAGAGACAGACAGCACGATACAGGGACAGAGACAGAGAGCACGATACAGAGACAGAGACAGAGTCAGACAGCACGACACAGAGACAGAGACAGGCAGCACGATAAAGAGACAGAGACAGAGACAGACAGCATGACACAGAGACAGAGACAGAGACAGACAGCACGATACAGAGACAGAGACAGAGACAGAGACAGACAGCACGATACAGAGACAGGGACAGACAGCACGATACAGAGACAGAGACAGAGACAGAGACAGACAGCACGACACAGAGATAGAGACAGAGACAGACAGCACGATACAGAGACAGAGACAGAGACAGACAGCACGATAAAGAGACAGAGACAGAGACAGACAGCACGATAAAGAGACAGAGACAGAGACAGACAGCACGATACAGGGACAGAGACAGACAGCAAGATACAGAGACAGAGACAGAGAGCACGATAAAGAGACAGAGACAGAGACAGACAGCACGATACAGAGACAGAGACAGAGACAGACAGCACGATACAGAGACAGAGACAGACCCAGACAGCACGATACAGAGACAGAGACAGAGACAGACAGCACGATACAGAGACAGAGACAGACAGCACGATAAAGAGACAGAGACAGAGACAGACAGCACGATAAAGAGACAGAGACAGAGACAGACAGCACGATACTGAGACAGAGACAGACAGCACGATACAGAGACAGAGACAGAGACAGACAGCACGATACAGAGACAGAGACAGAGACAGACAGCACGATACAGAGACAGAGACAGAGACAGACAGCACGATACAGAGACAGAGACAGACAGCACGATACAGAGACAGAGACAGAGACAGACAGCATGATAAAGAGACAGAGACAGAGACAGACAGCACGATAAAGAGACAGAGACAGAGACAGACTGCACGATACAGAGACAGAGACAGAGACAGACAGCACGATACAGAGACAGAGGCAGACAGCACGATACAGAGACAGAGACAGAGACAGACAGCACGATACAGAGACAGAGTCAGACAGCACGATAAATAGACAGAGACAGAGACAGACAGCATGATAAAGAGACAGAGACAGAGACAGACAGCACGATAAAGAGACAGAGACAGAGAGCACGATAAAGAGACAGAGACAGAGACAGACAGCACGATACAGAGACAGAGACAGAGACAGACAGCACGATGCAGAGACAGAGACAGAGACAGACAGCACGAAAAAGAGACAGAGACAGAGACAGACAGCACGATACAGAGACAGAGACAGAGACAGAGAGCACGATACAGAGACAGAGACAGAGACAGACAGCACGATACAGAGACAGAGACAGAGACAGACAGCACGATACAGAGACAGAGACAGAGACAGACAGCACAATACAGAGACAGAGACAGAGACAGACAGCACGATACAGAGACAGAGACAGAGACAGACAGCACGATACAGAGACAGAGACAGAGACAGACAGCACGATACAGAGACAGAGACAGAGACAGAGACAGACAGCACGATACAGAGACAGGGACAGAGAGCACGATACAGAGACAGAGACAGAGACAGAGACAGACAGCACGACACAGAGATAGAGACAGAGACAGACAGCACGATACAGAGACAGAGACAGAGACAGACAGCACGATAAAGAGACAGAGACAGAGACAGACAGCACGATAAAGAGACAGAGACAGAGACAGACAGCACGATACAGGGACAGAGACAGACAGCAAGATACAGAGACAGAGACAGAGAGCACGATAAAGAGACAGAGACAGAGACAGACAGCACGATACATAGACAGAGACAGAGACAGACAGCACGATACAGAGACAGAGACAGACCCAGACAGCACGATACAGAGACAGAGACAGAGACAGACAGCACGATACAGAGACAGAGACAGAGACAGACAGCACGATACAGAGACAGAGACAGAGACAGACAGCACGATACAGAGACAGAGACAGAGACAGAGACAGACAGCACGATACAGAGACAGGGACAGACAGCACGATACAGAGACAGAGACAGAGACAGAGACAGACAGCACGACACAGAGATAGAGACAGAGACAGACAGCACGATACAGAGACAGAGACAGAGACAGACAGCACGATAAAGAGACAGAGACAGAGACAGACAGCACGATAAAGAGACAGAGACAGAGACAGACAGCACGATACAGAGACAGAGACAGACAGCACGATACAGATACAGAGACAGAGAGCACGATAAAGAGACAGAGACAGAGACAGACAGCACGATACATAGACAGAGACAGAGACAGACAGCACGATACAGAGACAGAGACAGACCCAGACAGCACGATACAGAGACAGAGACAGAGACAGACAGCACGATACAGAGACAGAGACAGACAGCATGATAAAGAGACAGAGACAGAGACAGACAGCACGATAAAGAGACAGAGACAGAGACAGACAGCACGATACTGAGACAGAGACAGACAGCACGATACAGAGACAGAGACAGAGACAGACAGCACGATACAGAGACAGAGACAGAGACAGACAGCACGATACAGAGACAGAGACAGAGACAGACAGCACGATACAGAGACAGAGACAGACAGCACGATACAGAGACAGAGACAGAGTCAGACAGCACGATAAATAGACTCAGACAGAGACAGACAGCATGATAAAGAGACAGAGACAGACAGCACGATGCAGAGACAGAGACAGAGACAGACAGCACGATAAAGAGACAGAGACAGAGACAGACAGCACAATACAGAGACAGAGACAGAGACAGACAGCACGATACAGAGACAGAGACAGAGACAGACAGCACGATACAGAGACAGAGACAGAGACAGACAGCACGATACAGAGACAGAGACAGACAGCACGATAAAGAGACAGAGACAGAGACAGACAGCACGATAAAGAGACAGAGACAGACAGCACGATACAGAGACAGAGACAGAGAGCACGATACAGAGACAGAGACAGACAGCACGATACAGAGACAGAGACAGAGACAGAGACAGACAGCACGATACAGAGACAGAGACAGAGAGCACGATACAGAGACAGAGACAGAGACAGACAGCACGATACAGAGACAGAGACAGAGACAGACAGCACGATACAGAGACAGAGACAGAGACAGAGAGAGGCAGCACGATAAAGAGACAGAGACAGAGACAGAGTCAGACAGCACGACACAGAGACAGAGACAGGCAGCACGATAAAGAGACAGAGACAGAGACAGACAGCATGACACAGAGACAGAGACAGAGACAGACAGCACGATACAGGGACAGAGACAGAGAGCACGATACAGAGACAGAGACAGAGTCAGACAGCACGACACAGAGACAGAGACAGGCAGCACGATAAAGAGACAGAGACAGAGACAGACAGCATGACACAGAGACAGAGACAGAGACAGACAGCACGATACAGAGACAGAGACAGAGACAGAGACAGACAGCACGATACAGAGACAGGGACAGACAGCACGATACAGAGACAGAGACAGAGACAGAGACAGACAGCACGACACAGAGATAGAGACAGAGACAGACAGCACGATACAGAGACAGAGACAGAGACAGACAGCACGATAAAGAGACAGAGACAGAGACAGACAGCACGATAAAGAGACAGAGACAGAGACAGACAGCACGATACAGGGACAGAGACAGACAGCAAGATACAGAGACAGAGACAGAGAGCACGATAAAGAGACAGAGACAGAGACAGACAGCACGATACAGAGACAGAGACAGAGACAGACAGCACGATACAGAGACAGAGACAGACCCAGACAGCACGATACAGAGACAGAGACAGAGACAGACAGCACGATACAGAGACAGAGACAGACAGCACGATAAAGAGACAGAGACAGAGACAGACAGCACGATAAAGAGACAGAGACAGAGACAGACAGCACGATACTGAGACAGAGACAGACAGCACGATACAGAGACAGAGACAGAGACAGACAGCACGATACAGAGACAGAGACAGAGACAGACAGCACGATACAGAGACAGAGACAGAGACAGACAGCACGATACAGAGACAGAGACAGACAGCACGATACAGAGACAGAGACAGAGTCAGACAGCACGATAAATAGACAGAGACAGAGACAGACAGCATGATAAAGAGACAGAGACAGACAGCACGATGCAGAGACAGAGACAGAGACAGACAGCACGATAAAGAGACAGAGACAGAGACAGACAGCACAATACAGAGACAGAGACAGAGACAGACAGCACGATACAGAGACAGAGACAGAGACAGACAGCACGATACAGAGACAGAGACAGAGACAGACAGCACGATACAGAGACAGAGACAGACAGCACGATAAAGAGACAGAGACAGAGACAGACAGCACGATAAAGAGACAGAGACAGACAGCACGATACAGAGACAGAGACAGAGACAGACAGCACGATACAGAGACAGAGACAGACAGCACGATACAGAGACAGAGACAGAGTCAGACAGAACGATAAATAGACAGAGACAGAGACAGACAGCACGATAAAGAGACAGAGACAGACAGCACGATGCAGAGACAGAGACAGAGACAGACAGCACGATAAAGAGACAGAGACAGAGACAGACAGCACGATACAGAGACAGAGACAGACAGCACGATACAGAGACAGAGACAGAGACAGACAGCACGATACAGAGACAGAGACAGAGACAGACAGCACGATACAGAGACAGAGACAGACAGCACGATAAAGAGACAGAGACAGAGACAGACAGCACGATAAAGAGACAGAGACAGAGACAGACAGCACGATACAGAGACAGAGACAGAGACAGACAGCACGATACAGGGACAGAGACAGACAGCACGATACAGAGACAGAGACAGAGACAGACAGCACGATACAGAGACAGAGACAGAGACAGAGACAGACAGCACGATACAGAGACAGAGACAGAGACAGACAGCACGATACAGAGACAGAGACAGACAGCACGATAAAGAGACAGAGACAGAGACAGACAGCACGATACAGAGACAGAGACAGAGACAGACAGCACGATACAGAGACAGAGACAGACAGCACGATACAGAGACAGAGACAGACAGCACGATACAGATACAGAGACAGAGACAGACAGCACGATACAGAGACAGAGACCGAGACAGACAGCACGATAAAGAGACAGAGACAGAGACAGACTGCACGATACAGAGACAGAGACAGAGACAGACAGCACGATACAGGGACAGAGACATAGACAGACAGCACGATACAGAGACAGAGACAGAGACAGACAGCACGATACAGAGACAGAGACAGAGACAGACAGCACGATACAGAGACAGACAGCACGATAAAGAGACAGAGACAGGGACAGAGACAGACAGCACGATAAAGAGACAGAGACAGAGACAGACAGCACGATACAGAGACAGAGACAGAGACAGACAGCAGGATAAAGAGACAGAGACAGAGACAGACAGCACGATACAGAGACAGAGACAGAGACAGACAGCACGATAAAGAGACAGAGACAGAGACAGACAGCACGATAAAGAGACAGAGACAGAGACAGAGACAGACAGCACGATACAGAGACAGAGACAGAGAGACAGACAGCACGATACAGAGACAGAGACAAACAGCACGATACAGAGACAGAGACAGAGACAGACAGCACGATACAGAGACAGAGACAGAGACAGAGACAGAGAGAGACAGCACGATAAAGAAACAGAGACAGAGTCAGACAGCACGACACAGAGACAGAGACAGACAGCACGATAAAGAGACAGAGACAGAGACAGACAGCATGACACAGAGACAGAGACAGAGACAGACAGCACGATACAGAGACAGAGACAGAGACAGAGACAGACAGCACGATAAAGAGACAGAGACAGAGACAGACAGCACGATACAGAGACAGAGACAGACAGCACGATACAGAGACAGAGACAGAGACAGACAGCACGACACAGAGATAGAGACAGAGACAGACAGCACGATACAGAGACAGAGACAGAGACATACAGCACGATAAAGAGACAGAGACAGAGACAGACAGCACGATACAGAGACAGAGACAGACAGCACGATACAGAGACAGAGACAGAGACAGACAGCACGACACAGAGATAGAGACAGAGACAGACAGCACGATACAGAGACAGAGACAGAGACAGACAGCACGATACAGAGACAGAGACAGAGACAGACAGCACGATACAGAGACAGAGACAGACAGCAAGATACAGAGACAGAGACAGACAGCACGATAAAGAGACAGAGACAGAGACAGACAGCACGATACAGAGACAGAGACAGACAGCACGATACAGAGACAGAGACAGAGACAGACAGCACGATACAGAGACAGAGACAGAGACAGACAGCACGATACAGAGACAGAGACAGACAGCAGGATAAATAGACAGAGACAGAGACAGACAGCATGATAAAGAGACAGAGACAGAGACAGACAGGACGATACTGAGACAGAGACAGAGACAGACAGCACGATACAGAGACAGAGACAGAGACAGACAGCACGATACAGAGACAGAGACAGAGACAGACAGCACGATACAGAGACAGAGACAGACAGCACGATACAGAGACAGAGACAGAGTCAGACAGCACGATAAATAGACAGAGACAGAGACAGACAGCACGATAAAGAGACAGAGACAGACAGCACGATGCAGAGACAGAGACAGAGACAGACAGCACGATAAAGAGACAGAGACAGAGACAGACAGCACGATACAGAGACAGAGACAGAGACAGAGACAGACAGCACGATACAGAGACAGAGACAGAGACAGACAGCACGATACAGAGACAGAGACAGAGACAGACAGCACGATACAGAGACAGAGACAGACAGCACGATAAAGAGACAGAGACAGAGACAGACAGCACGATAAAGAGACAGAGACAGAGACAGACAGCACGATACAGAGACAGAGACAGAGACAGACAGCACGATACAGAGACAGAGACAGAGACAGACAGCACGATACAGAGACAGAGACAGAGACAGACAGCACGATACAGAGACAGAGACAGAGACAGACAGCACGATACAGAGACAGAGACAGACAGCACGATAAAGAGACAGAGACAGAGACAGACAGCACGATACAGAGACAGAGACAGAGACAGACAGCACGATACAGAGATAGAAACAGACAGCACGATACAGAGACAGAGACAGAGACAGAGAGCACGATAAAGAGACAGAGACAGAGACAGACTGCACGATACAGAGACAGAGACAGAGACAGACAGCACGATACAGGGACAGAGACATAGACAGACAACACGATACAGAGACAGAGACAGAGACAGACAGCACGATACAGAGACAGAGACAGAGACAGACAGCACGATACAGAGACAGACAGCACGATGAAGAGACAGAGACAGGGACAGAGACAGACAGCACGATAAAGAGACAGAGACAGAGACAGACAGCACGATACAGAGACAGAGACAGAGACAGACAGCAGGATAAAGAGACAGAGACAGAGACAGACAGCACGATACAGAGACAGAGACAGAGGCAGACAGCACGATAAAGAGACAGAGACAGAGACAGACAGCACGATAAAGAGACAGAGACAGAGACAGAGACAGACAGCACGATACAGAGACAGAGACAGAGACAGACAGCACGATACAGAGACAGACAGCACGATACAGAGACAGAGACAGAGACAGAGACAGAGACAGAGTCAGACAGCACGACACAGAGACAGAGACAGACAGCACGATACAGAGACAGAGACAGAGACAGACAGCACGATACAGAGACAGAGACAGACAGCACGATACAGAGACAGAGACAGACAGCATGACACAGAGACAGAGACAGAGACAGACAGCACGATACAGAGACAGAGACAGAGACAGACAGCACGATAAAGAGACAGAGACAGAGACAGACAGCACGATACAGAGACAGAGACAGACAGCACGATACAGAGACAGAAACAGAGACAGAGACAGACAGCACGACACAGAGATAGAGACAGAGACAGACAGCACGATACAGAGACAGAGACAGAGACAGACAGCACGATAAAGAGACAGAGACAGAGACAGACAGCACGATAAAGAGACAGAGACAGACAGCACGATACAGAGACAGAGACAGAGACAGAGACAGACAGCACGACACAGAGACAGAGACAGAGACAGACAGCACGATACAGAGACAGAGACAGAAACAGACAGCACGATACAGAGACAGAGACAGAGACAGACAGCACGATACAGAGACAGAGACAGAGACAGACAGCACGATAAAGAGACAGAGACAGAGACAGACAGCACGATACAGAGACAGAGACAGAGAGAGACAGCACGATAAAGAGACAGAGACAGAGACAGACAGCACGATAAAGAGACAGAGACAGAGACAGACAGCACGATAAAGAGAAAGAGACAGAGACAGACAGCACGATACAGAGACAGAGACAGACAGCACGATACAGAGACAGAGACAGAGACAGACAGCACGATACAGAGACAGAGACAGAGACAGACAGCACGATACAGAGACAGAGACAGAGACAGACAGCACGATACAGAGACAGAGACAGACAGCAAGATACAGAGACAGAGACAGACAGCACGATAAAGAGACAGAGACAGAGACAGACAGCACGATACAGAGACAGAGACAGAGACAGACAGCACGATACAGAGACAGAGACAGAGACAGACAGCACGATACAGAGACAGAGACAGAGACAGACAGCACGATACAGAGACAGAGACAGACAGCACGATAAAGAGACAGAGACAGAGACAGACAGCACGATAAAGAGACAGAGACAGAGACAGACAGCACGATAAAGAGACAGAGACAGAGACAGACAGCACGATGCAGAGACAGAGACAGAGACAGACAGCACGATACAGAGACAGAGACAGACAGCACGATACAGAGACAGAGACAGACAGCACGATACAGATACAGAGACAGAGACAGACAGCACGATACAGAGACAGAGACCGAGACAGACAGCACGATAAAGAGACAGAGACAGAGACAGACTGCACGATACAGAGACAGAGACAGAGACAGACAGCACGATACAGGGACAGAGACATAGACAGACAGCACGATACAGAGACAGAGACAGAGACAGACAGCACGATACAGAGACAGAGACAGAGACAGACAGCACGATACAGAGACAGACAGCACGATAAAGAGACAGAGACAGGGACAGAGACAGACAGCACGATAAAGAGACAGAGACAGAGACAGACAGCACGATACAGAGACAGAGACAGACAGCAGGATAAAGAGACAGAGACAGAGACAGACAGCACGATACAGAGACAGAGACAGAGACAGACAGCACGATAAAGAGACAGAGACAGAGACAGACAGCACGATAAAGAGACAGAGACAGAGACAGAGACAGACAGCACGATACAGAGACAGAGACAGAGAGACAGACAGCACGATACAGAGACAGAGACAAACAGCACGATACAGAGACAGAGACAGAGACAGACAGCACGATACAGAGACAGAGACAGAGACAGAGAGAGACAGCACGATAAAGAAACAGAGACAGAGTCAGACAGCACGACACAGAGACAGAGACAGACAGCACGATAAAGAGACAGAGACAGAGACAGACAGCATGACACAGAGACAGAGACAGAGACAGACAGCACGATACAGAGACAGAGACAGAGACAGAGACAGACAGCACGATAAAGAGACAGAGACAGAGACAGACAGCACGATACAGAGACAGAGACAGACAGCACGATACAGAGACAGAGACAGAGACAGACAGCACGACACAGAGATAGAGACAGAGACAGACAGCACGATACAGAGACAGAGACAGAGACATACAGCACGATAAAGAGACAGAGACAGAGACAGACAGCACGATAAAGAGACAGAGACAGAGACAGACAGCACGATACAGAGACAGAGACAGACAGCAAGATACAGAGACAGAGACAGACAGCACGATAAAGAGACAGAGACAGAGACAGACAGCACGATACAGAGACAGAGACAGACAGCACGATACAGAGACAGAGACAGAGACAGACAGCACGATACAGAGACAGAGACAGAGACAGACAGCACGATACAGAGACAGAGACAGACAGCAGGATAAATAGACAGAGACAGAGACAGACAGCATGATAAAGAGACAGAGACAGAGACAGACAGGACGATACTGAGACAGAGACAGAGACAGACAGCACGATACAGAGACAGAGACAGAGACAGACAGCACGATACAGAGACAGAGACAGAGACAGACAGCACGATACAGAGACAGAGACAGACAGCACGATACAGAGACAGAGACAGAGTCAGACAGCACGATAAATAGACAGAGACAGAGACAGACAGCACGATAAAGAGACAGAGACAGACAGCACGATGCAGAGACAGAGACAGAGACAGACAGCACGATAAAGAGACAGAGACAGAGACAGACAGCACGATACAGAGACAGAGACAGAGACAGAGACAGACAGCACGATACAGAGACAGAGACAGAGACAGACAGCACGATACAGAGACAGAGACAGAGACAGACAGCACGATACAGAGACAGAGACAGACAGCACGATAAAGAGACAGAGACAGAGACAGACAGCACGATAAAGAGACAGAGACAGAGACAGACAGCACGATACAGAGACAGAGACAGAGACAGACAGCACGATACAGAGACAGAGACAGAGACAGACAGCACGATACAGAGACAGAGACAGAGACAGACAGCACGATACAGAGACAGAGACAGAGACAGACAGCACGATACAGAGACAGAGACAGACAGCACGATAAAGAGACAGAGACAGAGACAGACAGCACGATACAGAGACAGAGACAAGACAGACAGCACAATACAGAGATAGAAACAGACAGCACGATACAGAGACAGAGACAGAGACAGACAGCACGATACAGAGACAGAGACAGAGACAGACAGCACGATACAGAGACAGAGAGCACGATAAAGAGACAGAGACAGAGACAGACAGCACGATAAAGAGAAAGAGACAGAGACAGACAGCACGATACAGAGACAGAGACAGAGACAGACAGCACGATAAAGAGACAGAGACAGACAGCACGATAAAGAGACAGAGACAGAGACAGACAGCACAATGCAGAGACAGAGACAGAGACAGACAGCACGATACAGAGACAGAGACAGAGACAGACAGCACGATACAGGGACAGAGACATAGACAGACAACACGATACAGAGACAGAGACAGAGACAGACAGCACGATACAGAGACAGAGACAGAGACAGACAGCACGATACAGAGACAGACAGCACGATGAAGAGACAGAGACAGGGACAGAGACAGACAGCACGATAAAGAGACAGAGACAGAGACAGACAGCACGATACAGAGACAGAGACAGAGACAGACAGCAGGATAAAGAGACAGAGACAGAGACAGACAGCACGATACAGAGACAGAGACAGAGGCAGACAGCACGATAAAGAGACAGAGACAGAGACAGACAGCACGATAAAGAGACAGAGACAGAGACAGAGACAGACAGCACGATACAGAGACAGAGACAGAGACAGACAGCACGATACAGAGACAGACAGCACGATACAGAGACAGAGACAGAGACAGAGACAGAGACAGAGTCAGACAGCACGACACAGAGACAGAGACAGACAGCACGATAAAGAGACAGAGACAGAGACAGACAGCATGACACAGAGACAGAGACAGAGACAGACAGCACGATACAGAGACAGAGACAGAGACAGACAGCACGATAAAGAGACAGAGACAGAGACAGACAGCACGATACAGAGACAGAGACAGACAGCACGATACAGAGACAGAAACAGAGACAGAGACAGACAGCACGACACAGAGATAGAGACAGAGACAGACAGCACGATACAGAGACAGAGACAGAGACAGACAGCACGATAAAGAGACAGAGACAGAGACAGACAGCACGATAAAGAGACAGAGACAGACAGCACGATACAGAGACAGAGACAGAGACAGAGACAGACAGCACGACACAGAGACAGAGACAGAGACAGACAGCACGATACAGAGACAGAGACAGAAACAGACAGCACGATACAGAGACAGAGACAGAGACAGACAGCACGATACAGAGACAGAGACAGAGACAGACAGCACGTTAAAGAGACAGAGACAGAGACAGACAGCACGAGACAGAGACAGAGACAGACAGCACGATAAAGAGACAGAGACAGAGACAGAGACAGGCAGCACGATAAAGAGACAGAGACAGAGACAGACAGCACGATAAAGAGACAGAGACAGAGACAGACAGCACGATAAAGAGAAAGAGACAGAGACAGACAGCACGATACAGAGACAGAGACAGACAGCACGATACAGAGACAGAGACAGAGACAGACAGCACGATACAGAGACAGAGACAGAGACAGACAGCACGATACAGAGACAGAGACAGAGACAGACAGCACGATACAGAGACAGAGACAGACAGCAAGATACAGAGACAGAGACAGACAGCACGATAAAGAGACAGAGACAGAGACAGACAGCACGATACAGAGACAGAGACAGAGACAGACAGCACGATACAGAGACAGAGACAGAGACAGACAGCACGATACAGAGACAGAGACAGAGACAGACAGCACGATACAGAGACAGAGACAGACAGCACGATAAAGAGACAGAGACAGAGACAGACAGCACGATAAAGAGAGAGACAGAGACAGACAGCACGATACTGAGACAGAGACAGAGACAGACAGCACGATGCAGAGACAGAGACAGAGACAGACAGCACGATAAAGAGACAGAGACAGAGACAGACAGCACGATACAGAGACAGAGACAGAGACAGACAGCACGATACAGAGACAGAGACAGACAGCACGATACAGAGACAGAGACAGAGACAGACAGCACGATAAAGAGACAGAGACAGAGACAGACAGCACGATAAAGAGAAAGAGACAGAGACAGACAGCACGATACAGAGACAGAGACAGAGACAGAGACAGACAGCACGATACAGAGACAGAGACAGAGACAGACAGCACGATACAGAGACAGAGACAGAGACAGACAACACGATACAGAGACAGAGACAGAGACAGACAGCACGATAAAGAGACAGAGACAGAGACAGACAGCACGATACAGAGACAGAGACAGAGACAGACAGCACGATACAGAGACAGAGACAGAGACAGACAGCACGATACAGAGACAGAGACAGAGACAGACAGCACGATACAGAGACAGAGACAGAGACAGACAGCACGACACAGAGACAGAGACAGAGACAGACAGCACGATAAAGAGACAGAGACAGAGACAGACTGCACGATACAGAGACAGAGACAGAGACAGACAGCACGATACAGAGACAGAGACAGAGACAGACAGCACGATAAAGAGAAAGAGACAGAGACAGACAGCACGATAAAGAGACAGAGACAGACAGCACGATACAGAGACAGAGACAGACAGCAAGATACAGAGACAGAGACAGACAGCACGATAAAGAGACAGAGACAGAGACAGACAGCACGATACAGAGACAGAGACAGAGACAGACAGCACGATACAGAACACAGAGACAGAGACAGACAGCAAGATAAAGAGACAGAGACAGAGACAGACAGCACGATACAGAGACAGAGACAGACAGCACGATAATGAGACAGAGACAGAGACAGACAGCACGATAAAGAGACAGAGACAGAGACAGACAGCACGATACTGAGACAGAGACAGAGACAGACAGCACGATACAGAGACAGAGACAGAGACAGACAGCACGATACAGAGACAGAGACAGAGACAGACAGCACGATACAGAGACAGAGACAGACAGCACGATACACAGACAGAGACAGAGTCAGACAGCACGATAAATAGACAGAGACAGAGACAGACAGCACGATAAAGAGACAGAGACAGACAGCACGATGCAGAGACAGAGACAGAGACAGACAGCACGATAAAGAGACAGAGACAGAGACAGACAGCACGATACAGAGACAGAGACAGAGACAGACAGCACGATACAGAGACAGAGACAGACAGCACGATACAGAGACAGAGACAGAGACAGACAGCACGATACAGAGACAGAGACAGACAGCACGATAAAGAGACAGAGACAGAGACAGACAGCACGATACAGAGACAGAGACAGAGACAGACAGCACGATACAGAGACAGAGACAGAGACAGACAGCACGATACAGAGACAGAGACAGAGACAGACAGCACGATACAGAGACAGAGACAGAGACAGACAGCACGATACAGAGACAGAGACAGACAGCACGATAAAGAGACAGAGACAGAGACAGACAGCACGATACAGCGAGAGAGACAGAGACAGACAGCACGATACAGAGACAGAGATAGACAGCACGATACAGAGACAGAGACAGAGACAGACAGCACGATACAGAGACAGAGACAGAGACAGACAGCACGATACAGAGACAGAGACAGAGACAGACAGCACGATACAGAGACAGAGACAGAGACAGACAGCACGATAAAGAGACAGAGACAGAGACAGACTGCACGATACAGAGACAGAGACAGAGACAGACAGCACGATACAGGGACAGAGACATAGACAGACAGCACGATACAGAGACAGAGACAGAGACAGACAGCACGATACAGAGACAGAGACAGAGACAGACAGCACGATACAGAGACAGACAGCACGATAAAGAGACAGAGACAGGGACAGAGACAGACAGCACGATAAAGAGACAGAGACAGAGACAGACAGCACGATACAGAGACAGAGACTGAGGCAGACAGCACGATAAAGAGACAGAGACAGAGACAGACAGCACGATAAAGAAACAGAGACAGAGACAGACAGCACGATACAGAGACAGAGACAGAGACAGACAGCACGATACAGAGACAGAGACAGAGACAGACAGCACGATACAGAGACAGAGAAAGAGACAGACAGCACGATACAGAGACAGAGACAGAGACAGAGACAGAGAGAGACAGCACGATAAAGAGACAGAGACAGAGACAGAGTCAGACAGCACGACACAGAGACAGAGACAGACAGCACGATAAAGAGACAGAGACAGAGACAGACAGCATGACACAGAGACAGAGACAGAGACAGACAGCACGATACAGAGACAGAGACAGAGACAGAGACAGACAGCACGATAAAGAGACAGAGACAGAGACAGACAGCACGATACAGAGACAGAGACAGACAGCACGATACAGAGACAGAGACAGAGACAGACAGCACGACACAGAGATAGAGACAGAGAGAGACAGCACGATACAGAGACAGAGACAGAGACAGAGACAGACAGCACGACACAGAGACAGAGACTGAGACAGACAGCACGATACAGAGACAGAGACAGAAACAGACAGCACGATACAGAGACAGAGACAGAGACAGACAGCACGATACAGAGACAGAGACAGAGACAGACAGCACGTTAAAGAGACAGAGAGAGAGACAGACAGCACGAGACAGAGACAGAGACAGACAGCACGATAAAGAGACAGAGACAGAGACAGAGACAGACAGCACGATAAAGAGACAGAGACAGAGACAGACAGCACGATAAAGAGACAGAGACAGAGACAGACAGCACGATAAAGAGACAGAGACAGAGACAGACAGCACGATACAGAGACAGAGACAGACAGCACGATACAGAGACAGAGATAGACAGCACGATACAGAGACAGAGACAGAGACAGACAGCACGATACAGAGA